>NW_004949108.1:4984789-5047224 GCF_000317375.1 Microtus ochrogaster | reverse complement strand
GTAAAAGGCTAATCAACCCAATTATAAAATGGGGCACTGAGCTGAACAGAGAATTCTCAACGGAGGAACTTCAAATGGCCAAAAGACACTTAAGGTCATGCTCAACCTCCTTAGCAATCAGGGAAATGCAAATCAAGACAACTTTAAAATACCATCTTACACCTGTCAGAATAGCTAAAATCAAAAACACCAATGATAGCCTTTGTTGGAGAGGTTGTGGAGAAAAGGGTACACTCATCCATTGCTGGTGGGAATGCAAACTTGTGCAACCACTTTGGAAAGCAATGTGGTGGTTTCTCAGGAAATTCGGGATCAACCAACCCCTGAACCCAGCAATACCACTCTTGGGAATATACCCAAGAGATGCCCTATCATACAACAAAAGTATATGCTCAACTATGTTCATAGCAGCATTGTTTGTAATAGCCAGAACCTGGAAACAATGGAAGAATGGATGAAGAAAGTATGAAATATATACATATTAGAGTACTATTCAGCAGCAGAATGCAGATTCTTCATGTGTCATTTGCACTGCACGGAATGCCACACCACTGGTAAGAAGCCTTACCTAAAAGACTGAAGGGTTTAGACAGGACTCTTACCCTTGCTGGAGAGAAAAAAGGCTAAAGTAAAAAATATTCTCCAGAGTAGGGCGGTGGTAGCACACACCTTTAATCCTAGCACTTGGGAGGCAGAGGCAGGCGGATCTCTGAGTTCAAGACCAGCCTGATCTACAAGAGCTAGTTCCAGGACAGGCTCTAAAGCTACAGAGAAACCCTGTCTCGAAAAACAAAAACCAAAACAAAACAACAACAACAAAAAACCCTTCTTTATAAACAAACCAATGTTGGCATGCCAACACTGCAAAGGAAATCACCTGAGCCATTGTCCCATCATGCCATTCAGCCTGAGACAAGTCAATGATAAACATGAGGGCAAGAAAAAACATTCTGGGAAACACAGAGTCCCTCTTTAAACCAGATGAGCTCAGCTCCTTAAATAACTCACATCTCCAGCCTTATGCCTCCTGCATGCCTGTCTGCAGAGCCAATGTGTGATCCTCCCACTACTTTCCACCCTGGAGAGACCAGTAAAGAAAGAGTGAGCTAGTCAGTGCAGGGTAGGCCACCGCTCCTAACCTCTGAAGCAGCGAGCTCCAGAGAGCCAAACAGGGAGACACTATTCCAACAGCTGAAGAACTCTGCCTTGGACCTTAGGTGCTGTAATGCTGGGATCTGTGTGGTCCAACAGAAAGCTGAATCTCATCTCAGTGACTGGCAAGAGAGACACACGCTTCTTTCCACATGTGTCCATACTGTTCAGGCTGCCAGCTGGGCAAAGACACAGGAGCAGCCCCCATCAGTAAGAACATATCCAAACAAGCAACCTACAGCCTGCCTGGGGCTGCAGTCCTGCAGCCAACAGTCTGGCTGTGAGGAAATGCAGTCCCTCCTAGCAGCCTTCCAAGCTGGAAGGGTTCATTAAAACGGTGGCTATTATTTCTCTGCAGAAAAAGGCACTCGGTCGGGCTCATTCTAAAACAGTCACATTGCAGAGACATCTATTCCGGTGGCTGCTCCACTCAAGCAAGCAAGCCCGCGAGGCTTTGGTTTCCTGTGAAACTGATTGAAGGGTGTTCGCATGCAGAAGAGTACATTTTCATAGGAAATGCCTGGCATGTTTGCAAATACTAAATGAGAGATGGTTCAAGTGGGGTGGGCTGGCGAGAGTGTCATGTCTGTGTCGTTCATCTAATGGCCTTCCTGTGGAGCTTAAGGCCAGGCTGAGGTGACCAGAGGGACTCAAGTGAAACTGATAACATCTTTTGCTGGGCTTGAAGGTGACTCACTATCCAGAGCCTCATTAGCACAGGGTCACCCAGGGACTGAGAGGTCTCTTTCAGAGTAGGAGGCGCAGATCCTCTACTGGCCCGTCAACAGCTCCCTGTCTCACAGGAGAAACCAGCATTGCTAAACCAGGAATGCAGAGTCTCAAAAGATAAGAGTGATTGCTGCTCATTAGGGATAATTTTAAGACTGTCTAACAAAACGCAGGTGGAATGCTTTCATTTCATTTGCTTTTGAGTCGTTCTGAAATTCTGGCTGCTGTCTAAGAAGCACCCACAGATCCTGGGAACTCATAAGGGGCCAAGGCTTCCACATGAAGCCCAGCTGAATAGTGTTCACCTTAGAAACACCGGTGTCCCAGCTGTATCTGTGTGCAGCTATCACGGTGGCAATCACACCAGCCAGAGAATCATACTGATAATAAAAGGCAAAGCTGGCCTCCTGACAGAAGCGTGAGGCCTTTGCAGCAGGAGAGGCAGCTGTCCAGAGCAGTTCACCCTCATAATGTGATAGACAGTAACATTTGAGAACCAACCTACTTCCAAGAACTAGTGTCTTATCTTCCCCTCCTGGATTACTGAGCAACCCTTCCAGAATTTCATTCCAGGCTATGCTTTCCGTCTCTTACAATCTGGTGATGGCACAGATTGGGGTACTTCCTTTGCCTTGTGTGTGATCCCCATTTCCCTACTAATGAGTGTAGCACGATTAATAAAAACCTAGAGGCAGAAATACCACTACAAATGAGTGTCGTTTTGACCATCCATCCAGACCTATCCTCATCGAAGCTCGAGCCCCATAGAGCCAAGTACCTGAACATAGCACCATTTGATATAGGATCTTACAGTGATCACCTAGACATTGCCTTTTATGTTTGAAGAGTTTTTAAAATTGTGTGTGCACAGGCTGTGTGTGTGTGTGGGGGGGTGGTTTACAAGCTTATGAGCGCCAACAAAGGCCAGAAGAGGTCAATGGATCCCTGGAGCTTTTGTTACAGTAGATTGTGACCTGCTCAATGTGTGTGCTTAGAACAGAATTTGAATCCCCTGCAAGAGCAGCACACACTCTTGATTACTGTTTGCTTCGTTTTACTCTTGTTTTTCATTGGTCTATTTGTTTTCTAGAGAGAGAGAAAGAAGGTGCAGGATTAGATGGGCCAGGAAGTGAGAAAGAACTGGCAGGAAACAAAGTGGGGAAACCATGATCAGAATATACTGGAGGAAAAATATTATTTTCAATTAGAGAGAGAGGGAGAGAGAGGAAGAGAGAGGGGGGAGAGGGAGAGGAAGAGAGGGGGAGAGAGCAGAGGGGGAAGAAGGCTATCAGAGACACAGAAAGGGACATTTCCCGAGGACATCACTTTTATTTGGGGGATGCTCTGTCTATTCCACAGCACAGACCTTGTCCCAGTAGTGAGTAGGTACATAGTAACTGAGACCAACTCCTTCTCTGTGTCTTCAGGCTCGTCAACTTGGAGAAAAATAGAGATGAAAAATGATTTAGGGTGAAGGGGCAAAAGAGGAAGAGAGGTAGCAACAACAAAGGAAAAAAGGAAGCAATGAAGGAAGGGAAGGTGGGGTAATGTAGGTATAAGATAGATAGATAGGCCGCGCAGTGGTGGCACACGCCTTTAATCCTAGCACTTGGGAGGCAGAGGCAGGCAGATCTCTGTGAGTTCAAGACCAGCCTGGTCTACAAGAGCTAGTTCCAGGAAAGGCTCCAAAACCACAGAGAAACCCTATTTTGAAAAACCAAAGGAAAAAAAAAGATAGATAGATAGATAGATAGATAGATAGATAGATAGATGGATGGATGGATGGATGGATGGATGGATGGATGGATGGATGGATGGATGGATGGATGGGTGGGTGGGTGGACGGACGGACGGACAGATAGATATAAATGACAGGTATCTGGTGGATGGATGGATAGATGGATGGATGGATGGACAGACAGAAAGACAGATATTCATTATCAATCAGAGCTCTAAAATGGTAAAGCTCTTTGTGCCTTCCCCTCTGCTCTCCCTGAACTCTGAATGCTACCCAGATAATACAGTAGGCACCCCTCTCCCTTCAGCAAGAGATAACCTTTCCAATTCCCCAGACTCACTTTCTCCAGAGATGTTGGACCCATTCCTGCCTCTATGTGCTTAAAATTTATCATCAGTTGCAAAATTACTTTTCTGTAATTATTTTTACATAGTATTTCTTTGTTTTGTTTTGTTTTTCAAGGCAGGGTTTCTCTCTGCAACTTAGGAGCCTGTCCTGAAACTTACTCTGTAGGCCAGGCTGATCTTGAACTTGCAGAGATCCACCTGCCTTTGCCTCCCAAGTGCTGAGATTAAAGGGATGCACCACGCTGGCCCAGCCCTACAGAGTATTTTTATTGTTCAGTTGGAAATTACTTTCCTCATGTTTTCTAATGTATGCAAATAAAGGCAACATGAATTCACATTTTGAAATGTCTCACTGAGCAGTGTTCTGAATGACTACCACACGTGTTTTTCTGAGGACTTAACATTGGTCATGCTTGTCTAAGGCTTCCACCATCCAGAGGAGACATTAAATGTCATACAGAAGTCATACTTTCTTCATTCCACAGCAATAAAGACATGCTCACACAAAACGGTTCCAATGTTTAAAGCAACTTTCTCACCAGAGAGGTAGAGCAGAATTGAGAAATATCAAGAGTCCAATCAAAAGGAAGAATTTTAGTCCCTGAATTTTCATGTGTTAGAGATTTACTACCCAAATTTATATGTTCAATGACATTTGGAGCTTGGAATCCCAGGAGTTATTGGGATTATGGATTTATAAAATTGAGTGCGCACACTAGCCTTGCTTCACCATACCTTCTGGGATGCAATGAGACAGCAAAGAAGCCCTCAAAAGGTGGGGCAGATACATATTCTTGGCCTTCTAGCCTTGAGAACCATAGACAAAATCAGTGGTTCTCAACCTGTGGGTCACGACCCCCACAGGGTCACATATCAGCTATCCTGCATATCAGATACTTACAATTCATTACAGTAACAAAACTACAGTATGAAGTAGCAACCTAATAATCTTATGGTTGGGGTCACCACAACATGAGGAACCAACCATATTAAAGGGTCGCAGCATTAGGAAGGTTGAGAACCGCTGAAGCAAATGAACTGTTCTTAGAGCACTGTAGTGACACAGTGACGGGTATTGCCATAGCAGCAGGAAGCAGAATCAGACAGTAAGAGATGCTTATGGTAATGGAACTCTTCTATATTGGACTGTATTAATATCAACACCCTAGTTGTGATATAATCACTAAACTTCCTAAGACGTTATTGTTGGAGGAAATGGGTAAAGGCTACACCCTGAGATCATGGTATTATTTCTTATAGTTACATATGAAGCAACAACTGTCTCAAAATTTCAAATTTAATTTTAAAAAGTGGGAACGATTAGAAGAGATGTCTCACCCTATGGAGAATACAGTCAGGCAGTATCCGGGTGGCCAAGTCTGGTGGGTGAGGAGGAGGTCTATCAATCATGGCCACCCTGGCCATCCCCCTCAGACTGTAGAGGTCCAGACATTTCTTGAGAAAAAGCGAACAAGAGGCGGGGAATGAGAGCTAACCCTTCTTGAGCCCCGGAATGGTAAGGAGACAGAGAGAGAGAACACGGCACCTGAGGTGGGGATGATCTACTTTCCCATCTCCCGACTTGGTGTTAGAGAAAAGCAATGAAAATGGCAATAAGGACCTTTGAGAGCTCTGGAATGTGTCACCCACACAGAATGGTTCAGTTTAGGGCCCAATGGGGTCTATTCTGAAGATTCAGTTTTTAAGCCATCTTCATTTTTTTTAACCAGCTCTAAGATTTGAATAGGGAGGCATCATAGCCAGGGAGGCATATATACCAGGAGTTTGGGAGTGTCACTCAGAGACCAAAATCCCAATTCAAGAAGCCAAGCTTTTCCCTCTACTGAATTCATAGACTCACGCTTTGGGGAGGAACTGGAGAGGAAAGGAGACCTCCTACTGGCCAGTGTGTGCTGGTGGTGGAGGGTTCCCCATTACACAAGGACCACTCAGACTATGTCCTTCATGTGCCTGTCATCACATTACAAGTATTTGGTACAGTGTCACACTGAGTTTTGTGAGTTTTTCTAGGTAATTATGGAGCCTAGGAGGATGACGGATAGCTTGAAAGAAGCCTGGCAATGAAGCCTGAGAGGGTGATGATTGGCATGGAGGAGGCCTGGCGATGGATCTTCAGGGTGATGGTTAGCATGGAAGAAGCCTGGTAGTGAAATATAAAAGAGTGATGGTTAGTACAGAAGAGGTCTGGCAATGGAGCATGACAGCGTGACGGTTAGCATGGAAGAGGCTGGCAGTAGAACATGAGAAGGTGATGGGTTAGCATGGAAGAGGCCTGGAAACATTGGAGCACAGCTGCTATTAGACTCTGAGCAGCCACAAAGGTCCAAGGAAGTCTTGTAGAAAGCAAGGCTGTTCTGGGGAACTCACAGGCAGTCTCATGGAGATTAGGCATCGTCTTGCAGAGTCGAGGTTGATCCTGGGAAGGTCAAGGATGGTTTGGTGGAGGGCTGTGTCTTTTAAGGTACAGTGTGATGCTAAGGTCTTGGAGCGACACTGAGTCAGTCTACCCAAGTAAGGTAGACACAGGACAGAACTGACTCTCAGCTCTAGGCACAGGGAAGGTTTCCTGGACTCTGCCTCCTCCCCCTGTACCCTACTAGCATCTGCTCTACTATATAATGCTAGATGTGCTTGGGAATCCATTTGGTTACATGAGCATGAACATGACTCCTATGTCCTTAAAGGACTTGGGGACAGATTCAGATTTTATAGGAACTGAAGCTTATAATATGTGGGTGGAGACCAGCGAGGTGGTTCAGTGGGTTAAGGCACTTGATGCTAACGCTGACCTGAGTTGATGACCCTCTGAGTTCTGTCCCTAACTGACTCCTCTAACTTGACCTCTGACCTCCACAAGCACCCTAGGACATGTGTATACGCACACACAAACACACACGCAAAGGACATAAATGTGACAAAAATAAATATGGATGACACTTTACATATAAGTATTTCACCAAACACGGGACCAGAAAAGGGCACTGAAGCCTGAGTCGTGACTTTTACAGCAATTCTGTTCTGGCCAAGGTTGCATCTCATCTTTCCTTCGCATCTGGCTCCTGTGGACAGTCAGAACTTGCTTAGGGACAAAGATCGAGTGCTTTCCCACAAAAAGAGCCAAGGATGAATAAATAAGGCATTTCTTAGCCTTATATTTAAAAGGTGATTTGATTCCTTCCATTTAGATGGTAAGCACTCTGGCCATCCTCTGAGGACTGACCTCACTTGCTATTTTTTGCCTGAGTCCCTGAGCTGGGCATCAGAGGGATTTACAGGCTGTGATCAGCAGGTCTCAGCACACGGAAGTTGGGAAGCTGGTTATCAGCAATTGAAACCTGATTAGATAAATCCTCCAAGGAACACGTGTTTTCCCTGCAATGTCAGATCACCAAAGAACCAAAGAAAAAGAGTTAAAATGAAAACCGAAGGTCAGTTTCAAGCATGGCACAGAGGGAGAAGGGCTTTGCTTTAAAGTCGAAAGCCTTCCCTCCCCAGAGAACGCATACCATCAGTAAGCCTGCCTATTACCAGACTCATCCTTCCCAGCATCAAAAACATGAAGGAGCCTATTACTCATATATGCCATTCCTCTATACCGAAGATTCTAGAACCTTGAGTCATTATGTCTGAAGTCCATGCCTAACTTCTCACCTGCTGTCCCCACCCCCCAGGTGTAGGGAAATAGTCCACCTAGCTAACACCTGCCCCTGCAAGGCTCCCTTGCAGTTCGGTGTAGGGGAAGCCCCAGCCAATCACCTTGCTTTTAGGGTGGGTACCCCTTAGGCAAATGTTTACCTATAAATCTGGCGGGTGTGCTCCCCACACTTCCCTTTTGTTTCCTGCTCTTCGCTAGAGCCCTGGTTTTGTAAGCTCTCCCCTTATTAAAGCTGAATATATTACATTAAGCTAGCCTGGTTAATTCTGTTCACCATTCGTTTATGTCGCAACAGTTGGGATATGCCATGCAAATGCCTCCAGGTCTGCCTTCATCCACAACGTCCCAGTAATCAAGGGCATCCCAGATGTACAACAGCGAACCCCCAGTTGCTCTGTCCTACTGCAGAGCCACTTCTGAGAAGCTCTCTAGTAAACTCACCAGCCTAGCTTCCATCTCCAGCTTCGACTCAAGACTTTACTGCCAAGAGAGGCTCCCTGTTCAACAGACGTGGGTCTCTATTCAGCCTGGGAACATGTGACACGCGTGGGCACTACTGGACTCACAGAACACTCCATCACGAACATGCCCTGGAGTGTCTATTGGAGGTGGACAGGCTGCCATGGCTTCTGTATTCAGGAGTAAGTGATCTTACAGAAAAAACGCAAGTTCAGACAGTAAAATCAAAAAGGCACATGCAGGAGAGAGGCCAAGCCCTTGGAGGGGTATGAGAATCCTCCCACCTCTGGGGGACGAAGAATTTACTAGTGAACTACAAAGATGCTAACTGAGCATCAACCCCGGAAGAAAACAAGCCAGACACATGTCCATGCCTTGACTTTGTTTTGAGCCCCACAACTCCTCCCCAGACAGAGCTGATGGAGTGGTCATTTCTGCAGGGGTCATTGGAAGTTCACTGCCACTGCTGTTCTCTAGCTCGCGGCGGTGAAAGCTAGATCTCAATGAGGTTCCTGAGATGATGAGGTCATCGCTTGGATGCCAGTCAGCTGATTAAAAATACTCACATTCCATTTTTGGAGAACTTGAGTGTTTGGGGGGTATGGGAAGTCTAAATTTTTTATACGATTGTCTCATTCTCTCTATCTCAGAGATGAAAAGAAAATTAGATTATTTCCAGCACCTGCCACGGTGGGGGGGGTATGATGTTGGTGGCTTTTCTTTCTCTGTTTCTTGTGTACGTGAGTGTGTTTATCTCTTTGTATGTATGAAAGAAAGGGGCAAAGTGTATATGAGTGTGAGTGTGTATGTGAGCATAAGGGTGTGTGTGTGTTGTGAGTGTAGGGGAGTGTGGGGGAGTGTATTGTGAGTGTATGTGAGTTTGTATGTGTGTGTGTGTGTGTGTGTGTGTGTGTGTGTGTCTGTGTTGCTTATACTTGTTACTGTGCGAGTGCACATCTGTGCACACTGTTTGCCTATGTGTTGAGGTTGGAGGTTGACCTTAGACGTATTTCCATCATTACCTTTCACCTTTGCCTTCAGAGACAGGGGATCTGGAGAACATGAAGCTCAATAGTCCAGCTAGACTGAGCAAGCAGCTTCAGGAACCTGCTAGCCCCTGTTAACGCCCTCATATCCTAGTGCTCAGGCTACAGGCACACATCGCTATGTCTGGCTTTTTACCTGATGATCCCAATTCAGGTCTTCATGCATGCCCCAAAGATATTTGACCCACTGACTACTTTCTTATTTCTTCCTTTAGTCTTGATGTCAAGTCTGGCTGTCAGTTTTATCATCTCCATGTTGTAGAGATGAAAAGACTGTAGTGCGAAACTTAGGGTGATTTTCCAAATGTCAGTGGTGTGGGAGGTCCTTCTGTCTATGTGTTGCTTTTATTGGTTGATGAATAAAGAACTATCTTGGCCTATAGCATGGGAGGAGGAAGGCAGAGACAGAGAGATGCCATGGAGCTGCCACCACAGACAGATGTGTTGAAACTTTGCTGGTAGGCCACAACCTTGTGGTGATATACAGATTAATAGAAATGGGTTAAATTAATATGTAAGAGTTAGCCTATAAGAAGCTAGAGCTAATGGGCCAAGCAGTGATTTAATTAATATAGTTTCTGTGTGATTATTTAGGGCCTAAGCTAGCCGGGCGGCTGGGAAAAACAAGCAGCACCTCCTCCAACACGTTAGCAGCCGTCAGATTCTAATGATGAGTCTGTTCAACTCCAGAGCCAGTACATCCCCTGCCTTCCCTGGGACCACCTGCGTTCTTGTTCCCTTTAAATCCATCTTCGCATAGACTCCCAAGGATGCAGACAGGCACATGTGGCAGCCAGCCCATCTCTATCACCATTCGGGCTGGCAGGAGTGAGAGCAGAGGGGAAGTGCCCTGACACGGAGGCCAGTCTGTCCAGCCTGGCCGATGCCAGGGTTTCTCCATCAGCAGTGTCCAAGCTGCACCCTGAGAAGCTGGAGTCCGCTCTCTTGCTCTCTTCATGGGCAGCATCCTGTGTAGTCCATGTAGGCAGGGCGCTGGACACATGCTCCCCTCACCTCGCTGTTCCATAATGTGCTCCTCAAGGACACAGGGAGCCCAGCAGCTAGTGTTGTCCAGGGATGGCAATCACTAAGAAAGTGACAGCTGCTGCTGGCTCTGCAAGAAGTCTGTCTTGCTGAACACCCAGTCCTAGTGACCAGCGAGTTCCATTTTATTTTCTAGCATTCCTGTTCCATTACCAACACTGCTGTCCTCCAAGTGACTATTGATTTCAGATATATTTCAATTTCACAGCCAAGAGATTGCCTACATTTCATTTTAAAATGACTAATAGCTAAGAAATGACTGAGAGCCACATACTGCTTTCTTATTAACAAAATGCCTCCACAGACATTATCACAGGATCTGTCCTGCCATGCTTCATGGGGAAAGGAATGCCTCTCTGTGTATAACAGAGGAGGGCACTAAAGGGCAGGGCCGTGTGCTCACCACAAACGCTTCCTTCAATGAGCACAGAACCAAGGTTCCGGCCCCGTTTCTCTGACTAAAGATAGCACATTTATGAAGCTTCATCTTAATGTTTCAACTTAAGGAGATGTCTAATAATCTGGGAAGAATATCCTGGGCACGTGCAAAGAGGATTATCATAAGCTTACTGATGTTGGAAGAACTGCCCACTATGGGTGGCACCATTCCCTGGGCTGGCGTAAAGTAAGATAGATGCAGGCATCCATGACTGACTCCTGATTGTGGATGCAAAGTCAGCTGCTTCGAGCTTCTGCCACACTGACTTCCCTCTCATGATGGACTACACCCTTGCATCAAAAGCTGGAAGGAACTCTTTCTCCCTTAATGAGCTTTCATCCAGGTATTTTATTCTCTCAAGCAGAAGCTAAGACAGTGTTCTTCCCAGAAATTCCGGCTCTTTGTTTCCATGGTACTTTGCCCCTCTTCCACACAATGCAGAAGTCCATCCCGGTTTTGGTGTGTCAGATCCAGGAGAAAGGACTATGAATGAAGTCAGGGATAGAGATCCTGACTGACCCTGGTTTCAAGCCCCAAGAGCAGAAAATATAGACCCAGAAGAGCATGGGAGTCCTGGAGGCAAGCGCTGATTGGTTTTCATTCTGTGTGTTCTGAAAACACCAGTTGTTTACAGAATATTTTTGAGTGAAAAAAGGAAAAACACAGAAGGATTAACTGTTTGCCCCCAAATTACCCAGCCAACAGTGCGAAGTCTAGAAAGGGAATCTGGTTTCTTGATGTAAATCAAGCACTAATGGACACCTAGATCACCCTGTCATTTGAAGCATCCCTTCCTGCACCGATATTCAACAGGGAAGGGAGGAGTCAGGACCCTAGAATCAAGGGAACTATTTTTAGCCTTTACCACTCAATCCAATGTCCTTTTTACACAGACAAGTCAATTAATTCATAGACAAATGCTATAATTCATCCAGGACCATGGCGGAGGAACGCAGAGGGACAGGTAGCCGTTCCCTTCCTTGTAGCAAGTACACTGAGCATAGAGAAAATAACAGTCTCCGAGTTTATATCCCAGCTGAGTCTCCCACAAGGAACAGTCTGTGAGAGTCTCATTTTTTTGTCATTTTATGAACTGAAAAATTACTGATATTGAACATCAGGACCAGTCACTACTGAGCAACTGAGAAGTGACAGTCCTATCCAGTGGTTAAAAGGCTGGTATGTAGTTAGGTTCTGGGGTGACCTGAGAAGTCACAGAAAGTAGAAACTCCAGGGGTGTACATTGGTAGAGATTATTTTGCAGAGACCATTGGGGTTAGCAGTCATTCAGTAGAATATTAAAAAGCTTCAACTTCTTAGCGGAAGGAAACCATCACAGAAATTTACCACTGCTCAAAATGCAGAACAATTGATCAAGGAATACAGCAGTGGTTTGAATGAAAATGGTCCCCATAGACATATAGGCTCACTATTAGGAGGTGGGGCCTTCTTGGAGGAAGGATGTCACTGGGGTTGCACTTAGATGTTTCAGATGCTCAAGTCAGGCCCAGTATCACTCTTTCTTCCTGCTTCCTTCAGATCTGATGCAGAACTCTCAGCTTTTTCTCCAGCACCATGTCTGCCTGCACGCCACCATGCTTCCCACCATGACAACAATGGACTAAACCTCTGTAAGCCAGTCCCCCAATTAAATGTTTTCCTTTATAATGGTTGCCTTAGTCATAGTGTCTCTTCACAGCAACAGAAACCCTAATACAGGTACCCAGCCCCAAGTGAAATATCTACCACACAGCCTCGAATACTTAGGGAATATTATAGAAGAGTGAGCAGAAGGATTGTTAGAGCCAGACGACCAGGATGTCTGCTTTGAGACAGAGTCTCCTCTATACGACAGGGAGCTGTACCCAACAGTATGGCCACCTAAACAAGACCAGCACAGTGTCACCAGCTGATATGGCAACAAGAATTGGAGTAATCTCATAGGAACCCATCCCTAGATGAAAAGCTACTGGAAAACAATGGCTGTTAAGAGAGGAAGAATGGCCCAGTCCAGGTCTGTGCCTCCCCATATTGCAGTGGACACAAATCAGAGATGGGACATGATACCAGAAAATCAGCACACCCTGGACATCCAGACCTCGGACCCTGTCTCCGGTCCCTATCTCAAGGACAAACTTGACAACCATCTCTTTTCCAACCCTATCCCCCAGCCCCCCAAAAGGACTGTCCACATCCGTCATGCACCTGCCTTGGTACTGGAGTCTCCTCTGACAGCTACAATGCATTGCTCTGCCCATCACCAGCTCCCCATTCCTGGAAAAGGGTATCCTTGGCACCTTCTCAGTGACAGCCCAAACCTGGTGAACTTCAAGTGGATGGCTACCAGATAGCTGATACGGTGGCACGGGTGGGGGAATCTCCCATGATCCCATCCTATATGGAAACCTCTAGGTATTTCATGGTTCCTGCTTCTGTGCAGGACGAGTGAAACGAGATGCTGCAAAATGAGCAAAAGCCTGAACCTGAGGTTCATGGAGCCTACAGCATAGATTTCAGATTCTCCACACAGCAGTTGGTTCTATAAATAGTTACCGTTCACCTCCCGTGTTGCAGACAGAGTGCTCAAATTCTCAAACTAAAATCGTATAGAAGAACCAGATGAATAAACCACAGACTGCAACATATCCCAGAGCCCCAGAACCTTCAGGTTCCCTCTTTTCCTGACTGAAGCCTAGGCCATCCGTGCGTGAAACATTCCCTCTGTCTTATGAAGCTGCTGTCAGTATGCCTTGTTATTGGACACACCAGTGTGAGAGTTTAAGTTATCAATTTAAGGAATACCCAAACTAGGAGAACAAGCCAAGCACAGGGTGGACCAGCATGCCTCAGGCCTCAGGTGACATAGGACAGCACCAGCCTGTGAGCCAACAGGCTAGAATCTGGGAGAAAAAAAAAGAGCAACAGTCGGGTCCATACCTTCAAGGGGATGAGCTACTAAGAACAAGGGTCTGAGGGAGGAATGGGTCACATTAGATAAAGTAGAATTGAGTGAAACAAATATGCTTCTTGTCTCAGTCTTTGGTCTGGCTTCCTGTCACCCAGCAGTCTGCTGGGGAAGAATGTCACATGTGAGGTGAACTGAGAAGGACTTGTTTCCCTCCCTGAGATCTGTCAGCAACAGGGTTGTTCTTGAGTTAACTCTCACAGATGGAGGAAGGCTGGCATACAATAGGAAACTTGTTCTAAGAGGCAGGAGTACTTCCAGCCACAGAGACAGTGAAGGGAGACCGGGATTCTGTAGGAGTGGGTGGGCCATGTTAAGGTAGGCAGTTTGGTAGAAATAGCATTTAGTAGAAGAAATGTGATAGGGGAGGAAGCCTTGTGCAGGAAAGTATCTACTCAAGAGCCTAGGTAAGTGAGGTGAAGCGATATAAACTGGTCACCCCAGTATTCGGGAGGCAGAGGCGGGAGGATCACCATGAGTTCAAGCCTGGCCTACAGAGAGATTTCCAGGAACAGCTGGAGCTACATTTAAAAAAAAATAACTTTTCTAAATAAATAAAATTTGAAAACAGGCCCTCATGTTTATGGGCAATGGAAGGTTTGGTGACCATCCCATAGTGGCAGTGAGGGGTAATAAAAGCTGCAAGGGAAGCAGGTGGAGAGTTCTTGACTGTGGCTCCCCCCACACATGACCCTTAGGGGCTTTATCATATAGGAAGTTCATCATCAAGCCTTTATCATCTTGGGGTACAAAAGTCACGTTTTCCCAGTCATGTTGTCTGGAATTCTTTCTTCCCCCTAACATAATTCCTATGATAGATGTGGTCACTATTCCCAGTCTCCCAAGGGCACATGGCACGCAATACAAGTTCTGTAGCATCGCCAAAGAGAGGCACAGTGTCTAGGGCATAAATGTCAGCTAATAGCTATTCTTTCTAATGTAACCTGTCACCTTTGCTCTTCAAACGTGCGGTTGCTTCTTAGTGACTTTCCGAAGATGTGAAGATATGAATATTAAGATTCCTTCCACCTTATTTGCCCTCCCATGGTTTCTGTGGATTCCCCTTCCTTCCTTCTCACCCACCTCACTTACCACCCCCATTAGTGCCTAGGAGGGGGAACACACCTTCACCAAGCTCTCACAGAACCCTGTGTGAGGGCACATGAGGATAACAGATCCATGGGAAGTCAACAGAAATGTTTACCCCAGTTTCCTGCATGTCAGGCTGTGACAGCTTGCCTTCTGTCTCCGGAGCTGTGTTCGCATCAATAAATCTGTTTAACTCCCCCAACAACCTGCTCTCTCTTCCCAAGGCAAAGAAGCTGTGAAGAATTGGGGTTCTGTCTGAAAAGAGAATTGTACCACTCCCCCAGGGACTCTTGAAGTGCACCTTGTTGCATTATGCCTTTGAGAACGTTGTATAATTTTATGAGTTGAAAAACTTCTTGCTGGCTTCATTTGTTTTTACAGAAGCTACAGTTGTATGGGAGGCAATTTGTGTGTGTCTATGTATGTGCTCATGTTTTGTATATGATATATGTATAGTAACTATGCCAACAGGTATGGTATGTATGTAATATGTGTAGGTTTTATATGCCAGTGTGTGTGTGTGTGTGTGTGTATGTGTGTGTGTGTGTGAAAGAGAGAGTGCATGCATGCATTGTGTGGTGTGTGTGGTGTGGTGTGTGTGTGTGTGAGAGAGAGAGAGAGATGTTTATTTGTGGACTATATGTGAAGGTATGTGGCATACTGTGTTTTGTGGTCTATGTGTTGAGTGTATGAATGTTGGGTATGTGGATATTGCACGTTGCATATATGTTGTGAATGTAGTTTATGTGAAGGGTGGTATGTTATGTGTGTTTGTGTAGTGAGGTGTGTGTGTGTGTGTGTGTGTATGTGTGTGGCAGGAATGTGTGTGTATGATATGTAGCCTTGTCCCTGTGGATGTAAATATAATGGGGATCCAGTTGGTTCCCTAACTTTAGGCTCAGGTAGTGGCCTCTCTGCTCTACAGAGACCCTTATTTCTAACAATGCATTGTGCAGTAGTTGAATAAGTCACAGATATTGAGACTCAAAGACTCAAGATCAAATCCCAGATTTAGCCATATGTATGTATCTGTCAGGCAGGCATATTTAGCCTCAACTTTATTGATTTCATATACAGACTACAGAAGTCAGACTAAAGAGCAAATGAAAAAACAAATACTGAACATTGAACTTGGTATCTGGAACACCAAAGGATCTCACAAAACGGACCTAGCATTTTGTCCTGCTTCATCAAACACATGTGAGATCTCTAATACGCTCATCTATGTACCAAATATAACCACCCAGATACACAATATGATCCCCCACAGAGACAATATGTACATTGTCTTCCTTCCACTGGTAGAAGAGTTGGGAGGAGAGTAAGAAAGTAGGCCAAAGCTCTCAAGACTCCTATCACAGGGAGCTGAGTATCCCCTAGGTATCCACTAGAGAGAGCCCCACCTCCCAGGAGCAAAGCGACATTGCTGGAGCAGCATGCTCTCCCAACATCAGCTATGCTGCCCTATAGCTCAGGAAGGTGAGCATTCCCTCTGCCATCAGCAACATCCTAATGTCCCATCCGCTCTGTAGTTGAACTTGAACTACTTAATTCCTGCCTATATAGACCTTCAGATGTCCAAACTGAAGAAAATGCTTGGAAGAATGACATCAGAGAGCTTCCAAACTGCATCACAGTGTCGCCAAGGGAGAAAGAACATGGCTGTGAAGGAAGAGATAAGGATGTCCTGGGACCACCCTTTGTTCTCAAGGACCAACGGTTCTAAATGGATCATTTAGGGAACTATGTGCCAGAATCCCACAGATTTAACGTGATCAACCAGGACTATTCACAGCCAAGTTAAAAGACAAAAACAACACAATCCAGCTTGAGTCTGACTACCATTATGACACAATAACCTCCCCATAAAGTAACAATAAACCATTTACAAACCAACCGCACATGGCTACCCATTAGTTCTCTGAAAATAAACCAAAGCCGAAGAACAAACTGAGAAGCAGGTGTTTTAGGACCTACTGAGACTTTGGAGAAGCCCAGGAGCTCCAGGTTTCCAGTCCTCCTGCAACTCCTGACCCAACCCTAGTCTGTCAACAGTTCACTGGGATGGAAGGAACACAGAAACCAAAAACCTTCACCACTCCCAGGGATCATGCTGGATTTGGAGTATTATTCCTTCAAGAGCAAAGGCAGAAAGAACAGCAGGTGGCCTTACTGTCTTGAGGCCAATGTCCTTTGAGGACACACAAGAGATGAAAGGTCTTGGAAGGAATGAACCGGTAAATTAGCCAGGTACTTTCTGATGTTTAGGAGGGGTGACAACATCCTGGTGGACTTTGACACACCCCCATGTATCTGGCTGATCATGAGCCATTTGCAAAACCAGGAGAAATGAGAAAAGGCCACATTCCATATCTTCGGAGGAAACCACGTTCCAGATCCTCAGAGGAGACCACCTTCCAGATTCTGAGAGAAGGCCACATTTCAGATTCCAGAGTCCCAGAGAAGACAACATTCTAGATATTCAGAGAAGATCACATTCCAGATCTTCAGAGAAGACCACATTCCAGATCTTCAGAGAAGACCACATTCTAGATCTTCAGAGAAGACCACATTCTAGATCTTCAGAGAAGATCACATTCCAGATCCTCAAAGAAGACCACTTTCTAGATCTTCAGAGAAGACCATGTTCCAGATGTGCAAATAGTACGGGCTTTGAAAGCACTCTCTTTTCCAAGCTCCCAAACACATAGACCTCTCTAGTATGGACTACTTGGTGGAACGCAAAACAGACCCAAGTTTAATTTATAATGAAATTAAAATAGAGATTTATGCAAAAAAAAATAATATAAAATTCTTAGTAGTCAGGGATTAAACAAAATAATACCCTTTAAAAATGAGTTTGTATGCACTAGCAAGATATCTTCATGCTGCCTCAGCAAGAGCTCTTCAAATGGAGCTAACTCTTTTGTAAAATGGAATTACTATGGCAAGACAGCCTAAAAGCTGTAACACAATCTAGCATAGTTTGATCTGCACACACAATATTTGAGAGAGGTTACGTCTTCCCAAACTGATCTAAATATAGCTTCTGCACAATCCCTATCAATATCCTAGCATAAGTTTTAATAGAATTGAAAAGCCAAATTACATTTCCATGGCAATAAAAAGAACCAATTGTGAAAATAAAAACAAAGTTGGAGAATCTCTCTCAACTGCAAAACTTAACTCTTGTCCTATATTGTGACAGTATGGGAAGATGGGTGTATCTGTGGTGTTCAGTGAAATAGACTCGGGTGACCAGTAGACTGTCCTTCATTTGCTGTGATCAGTGGATTCTGAAAAGAGATGCCAAGATACTCAGTAGGGTGTCATTTTCAACAACAAATGGTGCTGAGAAAAAGGGAGATGAATATGCTCAAAAACAATTTTTAAAATGGGTGCCTTTCTCCCTCTATCCAACAAAAACTAATTGTGGATGGATCACATGTTAGAAATGGCCATTTAAATGAGAAAATTCTAGAAAAAAAATGGGAGAAAATCATTGAGACATGAGCTTAGACAGAATGTTGAGAAACAATACAAAATGAATAAACCACCACATGAAAACAACAGAATAAAAGGGGGGCTGGAGAGATAGGTGGTTTAACAGCTAAGACTGCATGCTGCTCTTGCAGAGGACCTGGTTATATTTCTAGCAGCCATATCAGGCGGCTCACCATCGTCTGTACTCCAAGTTCCTAAGGAACCAATACCCTTTTGAGGCCACCACAGGTACCTACACATATGCATGCTACACACAGACACACAGATACATACACAAAGATAAATAAATTAAAATTCTACTTTAAGAGGTAGAATCAAATCAATTGGGTTCCACTAGAACACTAAAAAAATCTGTACTTCAAAACACATTAAGAAAAAGAAGCACAGCCTGAAGAGATGGCTCTTTGGTTAAGAAAGAACTCAGATCCAGTTCCCAGCACCCACATGGTGACTTATAATAGTCCATAACTCCAGTTCCAGGGAAGCCAGTGCCCTCTTCTGGATTTCACTGGTATACACCCATACAGTATACTTGCATACACACAAGTAAAACTCATACATATAAAAATACATAAACCTTAAAAAAAGCATGAAGCAACACAATGGAAGGAAATGATAATAAATCAGGTAACAGGTGAGGGAATATACCCTGAGCTTCTTTTACACCTAGCTAACTCCATAATAAAATGTCTGGTATACCCAATAAAACATTGGGAAAGGATGTGAAAACATCATTCACCAAGAAACACGTGCAAATTGCCAATAACTATGGACTTAGTATTAATAATTGAGAGATTCCCGAACCTCTAGAATGACCCCCATAAAAGCAGCAGGTGATATGAAATCTAGAAGGAATGCAGAGTGACCATGACCCCTTCCCCCATGAACAATGAGGGCGTAAGGTGGAGGAGGCGCTTCAGAAAACACTGCACAAGCTTCTCGAAGTGTTATCGTGCTTATGAAAACCAGCGGCTCTATTTCTAGAAACATCCCCAAGAGAAATGAGGATATACTGTGACAATAGAAACTGCACATAAGCATATGGTCTGTCATTGCTCATAACAGCCCGAGCTGCAGACAACCCAATTGGGCAGCACGGAACGAGTGGGTGAAAAAATATATTATAGTCATACATCAGAAGCCTCAGCAACCACAACAGCAAAAAGAGCAAAATACCAATGTCTGCTGAAGCAAATGTAGTTCAGGCTGACCCCCACATCACTGTGTGGTAGAGGAGAGAGGCTATCCTGTAGACCAAGATTTTCCTGCCTCTACCTCCCCAGTGCTGGTATTGCAGGTGAGCCTCCATTTGATGCGCGGCTCTATACATTTTCTAAAACTCACTGATGAGCACACTTAAAATAGGTGAACTCTATGAAAAGTGAATGATGACCAAAGCTGCTAAAAAAATAAAAGCCCAGGACAGGCTCCAAAGCCACAGAGAAACCCTGTCTCGAAAAACCAAAAATAAAAAATAAAAAGATAAAAGCCCTTGCAGAGATCCACCTTCCTCTGAGTTCAAGACCTGCCTGGTCTACAAGAGCTAGTTCCAGGACAGGTTCCAAAGCTACAGAGAAACCTTGTCTCAAAAAGCAATAGATAGATAGAAGGTAGGTAGGTAGGTAGGTAGATAGATAGATAGATAGATAGATAGATAGATAGATAGATAGATAGATAGATAGATAGATGCAGACGGAACTCTTGTAAAAGGGACAGGAAAGAACTCCTGCTTGAGAGCCATGGGCCGAGTGTTCATCTAAGCAAGAACACGGTCTTCCCTTGTAATCAGTCCCCAGCCTGCAGGGCATACCAGAGCAGCGTATTTACATTATAGTTCATAACAGTAGCAAAATTACAGTTAGGAATAGCAATGGAAAACAATTTGATGGTTGGGGGTCACCACAGCATGAGGAACTGTTTCAAAGGACCGCAGCCTTAAGAAGAAGGCGAAACACTGAGCTAGAGCAATTGTGTTCCAATTCCAGCCACCCAGAAGAGTGCCAAGGAAATGCCCCCATGGAAGTCGGAGGTGGCATGCCACACCTACTCTTTATCATGGATGCCAGGCTTCTCATGAGCTCACCTGGCCTCTGATGCTCACCTTCATCTCTCTGAAGTCCATGCCCTTTTGTCTCTAGCCCCGTGTATAACTGAGACGTTAGGTCCCACCCCCTCATTTCTGCCCTTCCTGTAAGATCTGAAGCAGTCTGAGGACTCTCTGTCTAGGTTCCTCTGAATCTGTCAGCTCCATTTGCTAAGTGACACCAGTTCCTTTGGCAACCTGTAATTTTCACATCACCAAGGTGCCCCTCGGGCATGTATCTTTCTGCTACCAGGTTCCCGCTGAGCAGATCCTCAAACTATCCACACACACTGCCAATTTCATAGTCTAATAATGCTCTCAGTGGCATTTTTAGGCAGGAAGTTCAGTGTATGGTAATTTGCTGGTATAAAATTTACCAGTCAGAATAAATGGATTTGACCAAACATACAAGAAGAAAATGCGGTGGTGTTTTCAGCTCAGGCTGCTTTTGCTCCATAGCAACAGCAGAGCTGTTCTCCACTTCGACAAGCCCTAGATGAGGACCGAATGCACAGACAGCTACCTTAGACCCTAGTTTCCATTAGGGCCGACAATGGTTCCTCCAACGTGGATTCTGCGCTTACAGCCACGTGGAACTTGAGTCTTGCTCCACTCGCCTGCCTGCAGGTGGTTCCATTTTCTGGAGGACAGACTCTTCTGGACATGGATGCTGTTGTGAGGGCAAGTGGAGAGTTTATCTACAGGGATGTAGATTTCCAGCTTTCCACACGCAAAGCGTGGGCAAAAGGCTAGGGTGTGAGCTGAAGCTGACTTGTAGAGATCTTCATGACAAATGGGTTGCTTCTCAGACACAAAAGGGCATTTTTTCCTTTAAGGGTAATGCTCTGCCTGTACAGTACCATACGGCAGCGCCTGTACTTCAGTGCCTTAGAGGAAAGAATATAAACAGAAATGACGGTGTGCAGCTCATAGCTGTACATCATACCTACTCCGGCTGCCTTCTCCTATGGAGGCCACAAGGGTTCACAATGTGTGCCCCAAATCAGTGTGCTTTCTGATCTTGCTTCAAAATCTGTCGCTAGATTCATTCATCTTACTCAGTCTGTTTATTGGTGCCAGAATGATCATTAAAGAAAATAGGTCACTGCCCTGTTCTCTTCTTAAAGGCTCTCCTCACCAGTAGGATAAATTCTAGACATCCACTCTATCGTCCACATTTGATTCCAGCTCTGCTGGGACCGGGTCTCCTGCAGCCTTCACTCAAAGGTCGGATGGTCCCCTTGTTCCTGAGTGAGCCCACTCACATCTGTCCACAGATCGACTCTCAGTGCATCCTCTGCTAGATTCTTCACCGGGAAGTGTTTGCCACTGCATCAGGCTACTATTACCTAACTCCTTCCATGACAACTTAGCAAGCTGCTCTCTTCCCCAAAGTCAGTCACATCCTTTTGTCCCAGTGGAACTTCACAGACCCAGCGTGAGAAGAATTTCACTCAGTGACTACGGTTATCCTTGTCTCACTGCCACAGAAACACGACACTCCCCCAGTGTTTCCTGGTGTTTGTTTGGTATGACCCGCAGGATAGATCAGAAATAACAGGAAGAAAATGGCGGCTAATGAAAGAAGAAAACATGAGGAGCAAGAGAGACAAAGATACAATGACCTGAAGCCTTGCACCCCAGAGGAGGCAGCAGGGCATCAGATGTGCTGCTGAGGAGAACGTGGACGGGAAGAAAACCCTGAAGATGGAGTTTAGGTTAGCTTGAAGTACAGAGGGGCTGTGGGCCAGTGCTGGCTTTGTCAAGTAAACAAATGTGTGTGTGGAGGAAGGTGTTCTTCCCTGTTTCAAGCCTTGAGATCTATCCCCTCACCATGTTTCCTGCCCCTTTTCTACTTCCTATCCATGGAGACACCTGCTTGTCACTATGTTCCTGATACAGTAGACTGTACCCCTGAAGACTGTGAGCCAAGACAAACCTCCCTCCTCTAAGCAGCCTCTGGTCAGATATTTGATCACAGATATGAGGATTAATGTCAAGAGACATTTCCCCAAGTTCTTGCAATGAGCAGTGAGCCCAATATCAACTATGGACTCCCAGGGATAAAATGTGTTCGTGTAAATCCATCCAAGGTAACAAATGCTCCATGAGGTATACTTGCTGCTAGTATACACTATGTGGACACAAGGGATTGAGAGAAATTAGATTCCCCCCTTTATTTTGCCCTGAACCTAAAACTACACCTTAACTGATAGAACTTATTAATATTTTTATGCAAGGATTAGACGAATCCTCAGAGAAGCTGTGAAGGAGAAATTGTTCCTGACTCACACTTTGCAGAGCTCTGCCATAGGAGGGAAGGGAGCAGCATGCCTTGAGGATATGCAAGTCTGAATTCTATTCATAGATCCTTCTAGCCTGTCTGCTCTCTGTTCTGTCTCTACCCCAGATTCAGAAACATCAGGGCCTCCCCGATTCTTCAACCTTTCAAATGCAAAGTCTTCATTGGTTCTTCACCTTTCCCTGTTTTTTGTTTTTTGTTTTTGTTTGTTGTTTGTTTTTTGTTTGGTTTTTTTTCCTTTAGTATTGAACTTTTTCAAGTGTGGAAAACTCAGTTATCCCTGGTCCAGGTTTCCCACTATGGTCTCCTTTTCCAGTCTGTTAGTTCTCAGGCTTAATTCCATGTTTAACAGCGCACTGGAAGAGAGTGGAGTGACTGACTAGCACATGAATTTAATCTCAGCATTCAGAGGCAGAGGCAGGCAGATCTCTGAGTTCAAGGCTAACCTGACCTACATAGAGAGCTCCAGGACACCCAGAGCTACATAATGAGACCCTGTCTCAAAAACAAAGAACAAAAATCTACATATATTCACACATGTATGCATTATACATAGACGGACTCTGGAAAGCCTGCTGAATAGTAAAGAGCAATTGCTACCCTTGCAGATGTCCAGTTTTAGGAGGCCAGCACCCAGGTAGGGACTCATAACTGTCTAACTCCAGGTTCAGGAGAGAAGAAATAGCCTCCCCCAAGCTCCCAAGAGCACCAGCACACATGGTACACAAACATTGATGCTGAAGAAGACTCACACACATAAAATAAAATATACAAATTTTCTTTAAAAAAAATCAAAACAATGCCATCCTTAATGGAATATAGGTTTCGCACAAGACCAGAGGAGCCTGCTCAAGCTCTGAGGAGGTTTTCTGGGCCACGGGAACTTTAGTTCTGAGATAATGGCAGCAAACCAACTATAGTTCCAGTCTGGTCATAGTTTGTTATTTCTAAGAAAACACCTTAGCAGTGCTGCAGGAATCAACGACCATTACTATTAACTATTGATTTCAATGACCAAAAACACTTTCCAAACACACACGTGTGCACACATACAACCTAATCTTCCATGTAATCGCATTAAGAAGTCGAATTTCTGGAAGATAATCACATCTCCAGGGTGTAGCCCTCACAAACAGACAGACTCCCTTCTATTGAGGCCTGACCAGCTTTCAGCCCTTTGTCTTTCTGCTGTGAGAACAAAGAAGGCACTGTCTCCGATGATCAGGCCTCCCCAGACACCAGATCCTCTGTCATATTGACCTTAGGCCTCAGCTCCAGAGCTACAAGATACATTTAGGTTGTCGGTAAATTTCCTAGTCTAGAGTTGAGATGGCTCAAAGGGACTAAGATGTCTCCAGTAACTCTCAGGGAACAGTGGGAAGCTGGCATTTCGGTGGCACTCTGCTATCCCACGGGGCTGCTGTACAGCCTCCTCCTACTTAGTCCACTCTCTCCAGTGAAGCGGAGAAGCCCTGAGATTTGATTGGGAGACAGCTGGTTTCATGAATTAGCTATCTCTGAATGTGGAAAATTGCTGTGTTCTTCCAAACCCTCTTCCCAGCTGGTTAAATGAAGACAAACTGAGACAATTATTATAATTTTGTGCAGTTGTGGGAGTTTTTCTGTAAAAGTTACAGTATTTCTATATTTTTTACATTAGAGATAAAAAGAAATAAATGAGTTTAATTTGCTCAGCATATCAATTACAGGGCTTAAATTGTCTCAGAGATAACGGAGAAGTGGCAGATTCGGAATTCAGAGCCATTCTGGGAGAGACCAGCTCTTCGGTCAATAACACAGAGCCATGTGGTCCTGTGAGAACTTGGCCCTGCTCTTTCCTGTGATGTTTCTCAGTTCCTTCCTGCATTTGCTAAGTTCTTAGCAGGGGAGTGACCATGAGGTAAGCCAGAATGCCGGCTTAGTGAAGACAGTGGCATGGCTTAGAAGGAGAATAGCATTTTGCTGAGGTTTTTAGCCCCCAAGCATCGCTGACCTGTCCCTCAGGGAACCTGAAGTGAGAAGGGAAATGGTTACCAGCATCAAAAAAACAAAGAGGGCAGTTTGGTGGAGCCTTGTAGCTAAATCAGGGACCAAAGAACGCGTTCTCAATGGACTTTTGTGGCTTACGTGTTGTTTTCACTGAGCTGACACCTTCAAGTCTCAGTGACTCTGAGCAGACGCTTGCACTGAAAAAGAAGTAGAATTCCAGAGAGATTCAAGATTTCCTCCAGAGGATGCAACCTGCCGATAAGTGTGCTCACCAGTGTATGACACATCACATGGATGTCCTAACCTTCTAACCTTTCCTGCCTCTACATCCTAAAGACATAGCTTCATGTAAGTCCTTCAAGACCTCCAGGCAGGAAAGCCCCTTGGATTTTGGAACAGAGATGCTTCAAGCTTAAGAGAAGCCTTACTCTTCGGGGCAGTACCACTCTGCACATGTGGCATACATGTGTTCCTGCCGAGCTTTGGCATCTGAACATTATTTCCCAAAGTCAGAGGAATTCTATCTCTGAGAGCGTGTGTTAAGTACACCATCTAGTAAGAAGACTGAGATCCCAAGAGAAGATTAAAGGTGGAGATGAGTAGCTGGGAATAAATGTGTAAAAATCCTTCAGAAATTGCTGTGGTCATTGAAATGAAATGACATAAACATGGTCCCTGAAGACAACATGAGTGTCATCATAATGTGTCATTTAAATTAAAGAAAAATCGATTCTGCCTGACCACATTACTTTTTTGACTATATTGAGACTTGTATAATGCTAGGTCACAAATTTCAACAATTTTCTTTGGGTATCTTGTATTTTATCAAATATTTGATGTTGTTCTGAATAGAGAGATGTGGGCAGAAAGAAAGAGGGGGGTCTTATAGCTCTTTCACAAGCATTTCAAACAAACGCTAAGTAGGTCCGTACTACACTATTCAACCTCGTAATCTCAAAGCTTTGGAAGTAAGCTTAATGATTTTATATTAAGGCAAATAAGGAACCTTTGAGGTTAGAGAGAGGGTAGCTTTGCTCACACATACATGTGTGGACAGATTAACATGAGTTCCCATTTATATAGATAGGCATGTACTTGGATACGTTTAGAAATATTATTGTTGGGTTTCATAAAGACGACATCTTTCTAAGAAAGACTTGCTCATCCCTTCACAGGGTGACTAATAGAGGTTGATCTGCACTTGGGCTTTCTCTGAAGACAAGATTTTGGAAATTGAATGGAGGAGATGAGGTCTTGAACACAGTGGGTGACTGCGAAAGTTACTGATGAGGTAGGGAGTGGGGCTCTAAGGAGCTTGCTGCTGGGGGAAGAGAAGCAGGGACAGCTCAGGGAGCAGCTGTGGGAGGTGAGAATGGAGACTCACCTTAGAGAAAGATACTCAAGGGTGAAATCTCTAACGCAAACAGTAGCAGCATTGCACAGGAGGCCGAATTATAACAGACGGCAACTAGTGCCCTTGACCTGTGTACACGCTGCTGTTTGTTTGATCCTGATGATTGCCATGACCGACTTTCTGATGTGGCATGGAACATGATGAGCTTTGTCTCATGCTCCTAAACCAAGCTCTCAAAGAAGCTAGACCTTCCTGAGTGACCGGACCACTCTCTTCTGATGATGATGAAGCCCCTTTGACCCAAGCCACCCCCCTTCTTACCCACATATGAGTTTATACTCATAAGATGACTGATGGGTGGAGGCAAGGAGGTAGCCTCTGAGCATGCCTGGACATTTGAAAGACCAAGTTTTAGAGTGTTATGACTTTCAGCCCTTTTCGGGGGCCTCTGGAGGTCAAGCTATGTAAAGATGCATCAACAATGAGATCTGACAGAAATTCTGGGCCGAGGAGGTTTCCAAACACTTCACTCTCTGCATCGCACCTGTCTGCAAGCTTGGAGTCAATACTGGTAAGTTCTGTAAGCTTTCTGCACCTTTAACAAAATACCTAAGCATGATCAATGTCTTGGGGAAAGTTGATGTAGGTTCAAGATTTCAGAGATTTCAGTCGAGGGTCAACTTGACTACATTGCTTTCAGGCCTGTGACAATGCAGAATGTCATGACAAGGCACACATAACCATGAGCTGCTCATCTCATAACCTCTAAGAAGTAAAAAGAAAAAAGGAAAGAGGCTGTGATCCAAACACACACTTCAGGATCACACGCCAATGGTCTAAGTTCCTCCAGCTCAGCTCCACCACCACCCAATAGCTCGACCATGGGGAGCCCAAGCCTTCACCACATGCATTTGGAGGACATTTAAAATCCAAACTATATTGAGTTCTACATGAATTTCCTTAAAAAAAAACAGAAATTAATTCAGTAGTTTGATGACCATTTTAGAACCTCATTTTAATCCAAGGTTTGAAAAAAAAGTCCCCTCTAAAGTTATAGAATGCACAAAGGCTAAGAACTTAGCCCAGACAGCTTCTCGAACCTGCTGAGGAGGGTGATGTTGCTGGGGTAAGTTATGGCCTTGCCATTTCTACCTCAAAGGGTAGAACTTCTCAGTGCCATTGTTCCAAGCATGTGGGTATTCATCAGGCAGACCAATGAGTGTCCTAAGATTAGACAAGCAGACTGAAAAGCAATAGCGGCCATCCAAACATGTCTTCATAGAGTTAAACCATGGCTCCTCTGAGGTCTTCCATAGGGCAGAATGTCATTTGGCATCTTATAGTCTACTATGACATCTGTTTTTTCACTCCTTGAGAAGCTCCTGTCACCTTTAGGGTAGAGCTGTACACTGGGCATCGATGTCCCTTCTGTCTGTCAGATTCCCCACCTCTTTCTCCATGCTCATCCCTTCCATGTACAGCTGACAAACTCTGCCATCTCTTTTCTACCCTTTGCATCCTGGCTCACAAACTTAAAAGCCTTCAGAGCACCCTGAACCTCAAGCTGTGACTTTCTCAACCTAAAAACATTCTCAGTTAAAACTGCCCTCCATAGGGAAGTCCTAAAACTCACTATGAAGATGGCCCTCTTCTCCCCGGCATATTGCCATGGTGTCCAATGAACCCTGCTCTAGAAGAATAGCATCTGACCTGAGCTTCACATCTTTCCATGTGATTTACATGGTGAGGACCATGTATAACTCTTCCTCATGTTTGCTGCCTGAATCTGATACATTTAGATACTCATCATGTCATTTTTTTAGGAAAAATATCAGTCACTCACAAGCCAAAAATAATGTTTCTAGGATTTTAAAGATTGTCCCGACATCTGGTTTCCAGAAGAGGTCAAGGGAGCATGCCCATCCTTATCTCATCTCTCAAATGAAGAAGAAGGATGCTTTCAGACCTGATTATCTTCACAGTAACATCCCACCAACAGTTCTGACAACACGGTCATTTCCTTGATATAGCACTCACTGTTGAATAAGATCGGAACTCATGAGCAGGACAACTTCAGAGTTCAGGGCAAAATTTCCCCACCCTACTGTTAGAATGCTGCTCAGCCATTGACCAGTACCTAAATGCCCTATATCAAGAGGTAGATTTTATGGGGAGATTCACACAGTCTAGAATGAGGATTAAGAAGCAAATATATCATTGCCAAAGAAGTAACACTATCTTAGCAGGAGGCCAGCTAGAAATTAAAACGGTAGAGCAAAGAAGAAAATAAAACTTCATTTTTCTTGACAGGTGAATGAAGTGCCATTGTAGGTATTCACTGCATTTTCATTATCCAGCATCTGCAGATGGATATCTAGGCTAGTTCCATCACTTCCCATTGCGAAAGATGCATTGGTAAACATGGATGCAGAAGTATCCCTGCGGTAGGCTATAGAGTCCCTTGGGTGGCTTAACTGAGTCACGTGGTAGGTCTACTTTTAGTCTTTGTTACATCCTCATGCTATTTCTCATAGTGCCTACACCTGCTTGTCCTCCCTCATTTCCCCACCAGCATCTGTTATGGAGTTTTCACGGAAGGAATAGATCCTGACATCAATGCATCAAAGGAAGTGACCAAAGTTCAGAAAGACAAATACCACACACTCTTTGCCCTTTGTGCATCCTAATTTCAAATGCTCACAGATGTATACATGAGGGTGTGAGTACCAATCATGTACCTGGGAGGGGAACCATGAGAGGGGAGCAGAAGTGTCAAAGAAAGGGAGAAGGCAACAGAACACTTGTGAAATGAAATTTGGAAGGGGGCTCTTAAGGTGAAAGGGACAGGTGTGACATGGGGTGGAAGAGTAGGGAGAGGATGTTCAAGGGAAAGAACTGTGTTGAAAATTCTCCAGAGCAACCTAACGCTCTGGGTGCTAATTTTAGCTCTAGTGTCTCAGGAGGTTAAGACGTGGCTAGGAGCAAGACACGCTGCTCTGTCTTTGCCTCATCCTTTCTTCTTGTTAATTAGCTGAACTCCGCGCTACTGGAAGAAAGACAATATCATAGTGACAGCAGGCGGGGAATCCAAATCCACAGATAGGTCAAAGATGATGCTTGGTTTCTGAGATGCATTTATTCAAATGTGTATCTCTTTACTGTACAGTGGACAACAGCAATTCAAATGGAAGTGTTGATCAGTTTATACTTCATCTGTAACTTATGGAGCAAAGGACCCTTGTCTCCTGAGAAGGGCACTGTTGGCTACTAAGGCAGCAATGCCCTAAAACAATCAACACATCGTTGGAAGGACCTGATGGGTCCACTGAGTTAGCTAAGTCACCATTCTGTGGGGCAACCAGGTAAGACACCCAGTCAGCATTAAGAACAGTCATTTGGGCCTGGAATCCTGGACCAGATTCTCTGAACAGACTAGAGGAGAAGGCATTCAGCTGGAGGGAGAGAATTGGAGATAAAGATGGTCAAAATACACCTTATACATGTACAAAAATGTTATAATGAAACCCATTATTATTATGTATAATATATGATTTTTTAAAGGTTGATGCTTCCAACAACACAGAAGTATTCCTACTTCATGGCCTTAGTAAGAACTCCCAAATGCAGTTCATGAAACTTAACACAGGAAACTAACAGGTTTCTCACTGTGTCAGATAAGAGTGATGCTCTTGCTTTGGTCCACACCCATCTTGTCCCATAGCCAATGGTTGTGGCGGTGATTCGGACACCTTTACACATCTATGTTTAGTCGAATGAGCACCCACCAGGAAGGACGGTATGATATCAACATCACCAGATACTTCTTTAGCCAACCCACTTCTGAACACATGCACAGAACCATACAGCTAAAATTCCACTTTCCTGCACGTGAATTCCCTCCCTCAGAGCAAACCCATGAGGGAGGCAGGAACAATCCAATAGTGAATTAAAAATCAGAGGAATCAAATGAGTTCCATGAGTCATTAGAGAAGCCTGACTGAGCTTAAGGCTGGGGTTTCGGGGAAATTTCACTCTGTTTTCTACTGTTCCGCACTACAGGAAAAAAACACTGGGAGCATCTGGGTGTCAACTGTCTCTCCTCATTGCCCTTCCCTCCCTTACCATCCTCCTCCTCGACTGTTTTTATTGAATTAACTGGTTTAAGCAGAACATAGGAAGAATTCTGCAATGGCTTGAATGATTTTAGCAATTCCTAATATATTCTACAAGAACACACAACACATGCCTCCTTTGTACCCATTTTCTATGAGACAGAAAGACCTGTATAGCATTGTGAGCTCAGGGATCTACAGAGAGCCTAGAATTGCACAGGAGTAAAGGCAGTTCAACAATTCAAAGGCAGCTTCCCAAAGTCTGGGCATTCCAGAAAGTTCTCGACTGCCTCAACATAATAATCTTGCACCCACGAGACAGCTCAGCACGTAAAAGCTTTACCCAAGTCAGATAACCACAATTTAATCATTAGAACCCAAGATAGAAGAAGCCAAACAGCTCCCTAAAATTAGTCTGTCATCTCCACATGCAGGCCACAGCATAGAAATGCCCATATTTGTAAACACATGCATATGTACACACACACAAACAACAATAACCATAGCAATCATTAATAAAGGTTTTAACGATCTTCAGTAGATGCTACATGTTGTAGATAATCTACTCCATCATTAAAAAAAATACATTGCGAACAAAACATCTTTAATATGAAAAAGTTACTTGTAAAAATCCATATTTTTACACATCTCTACTAATACAAAATTGAAATATAAAAAGCTGGAAAGGTGGTTTGTCTATTAAAAGTGCTTGCTCCTCTTGCAGAGGATTGGAGTTCAGTTTCCAGCACCCAGGTCAAGGAGCTCACAATCACCTATAAATACAGCTCTCTCTGATCTGGTGTCCTCTTCTGTATTCAAAGGGCACCTACACAGATATGTGCATACACACATACAGACACACGCACATATACATAAATGAAAGCAAAAATAAATCTTTAAAATGTGGTGTAAAATAGGAGGTGTTCATGATCAAGACACACTGCATTCATGTACAAAATTGTCAAAGAATAAATTAAGCATTTCTGAGGGATACATAAATAATGAAACAACAAAAGCAAATATTTTAAATGAGCTGGAGGTAAAATAAGAACTGCTGACTTAAAGGTTTTCCTCTTTTATTTCCAGAGCAAAAAATGTGTGTGTGTGTGTGTGTGTGTGTGTGTGTGTGTGTGTGTGTGTGTGTGTGTGTGTGTGTAAACTATGTGGCTGAATAAACATTATTTTATACATCTTGGTTTAAGTTTTTCAAGGAGAAATGTAAGGATCTAGTTTCCATTTCAACTCATTTTAATCCTTGGCTTAAATGGTTTCCACAGATGAAAGACATGCCTCAAAATATACAAGCAAAGGACCCATTGGCAATTGTTAGCTCCTGGGAGAGAAAGGCCAGTTCTCTCTCTTTTTTTTTTTTTTTTTTTGGTTTTTCTAGACAGGGTTTCTCTGTGGTTTTGCAGCCTGTCCTGGAACTAGTTCTGTAGACCAGGCTGGTCTCGAACTCACAGAGATCCGCCTGCCTCTGCCTCCCAAGTGCTAGGATTAAAGACGTGCACCACCACCGCCCTGCGAAAGTAAAGTGTAGTCCCTGGTAAGTAGACTGTGCTCCAATAGAAGGCCACACATCCAACACGTATGTGTGTATACACATATATTACACATACATACATACATATGTGCACAAACTTGAGTGGATGATGAATGGGGTAGATCTGGGAAGAGTTGGGAGAAGGGATAAATCTGATCAAAATATATTATACAAAATCCTCAAAGAACTGATAAAATTATTTATGTGCAAAGCAAAGAAGTATACTGTCACGTTTCTTAGTGAAGACTATTATTTTCCAATCCTTTCCAGTGATTGCACAGACTTCACTAAAAAAGAAAAAAGGCTGAATTCAATCAGTAGTCACATCCATGCAAACCACAGTCAAATCTATATCTACACCTATATATCTATATAATCTATATCCATACCTATATCATATATACATATATATGCGAGAAAATGCATTCAAATCAAACTTCCAACCTCTCTCTGGAGGTGTAGCTCAGTAGTAAAATGTTTGCCTACTTCACACAAGGCCCACGGCTCCATCCAGATTACCTGCTCCCCAGAGAAAAGGAAACAAACTCTTAGCCAGGAAAGTTTTAATTGGCATTTAATTCTGTTGCCAAGACAGATATCTCTTTTATTTCTCCAGCAAGTATGAATCCCTTTTAAGTAGTCCACTAGTTTTAGCAACAACCAAAGAAGTCATAAAACAATGGAAAAGTGTCCTATCACTCACGTTCAAATGTTCTCTTCTCGGCAAGCGTTTCTCCCCAAATCCAGCTCACTCACTTTAAAGCATCGCATTGCCTTGACGGGACAGATTAAATAATGGATATAACCAGCTTGGATGAAAACAGCTGAAAAGAGAAAATGCATCTAACTGAACACTCACAGTGTTTAGGTTGTCATTGCTCATTAAGCCATGTAGCCTGACAGGGATTTTTCTAGTGTTCACATAGCCTTGGGGCTCATGTGTGATACAAGGAGTGTTCAACATGTGGGGGACATGTGTCTCAGTTCCATGCAAGTATTATGTACTTTCTGTAAGGTACTGGTGACAGTTCATCTTGACTGTCAACTTGACAGAATCTGGGATGAACCAAGAGGCCTGCCTTGGGATGGGTGTGTGACAGCATTTGCAAGAAGGATTTGAAGGAAAGACCCTCCTTAGTGTGGACAGACAGTGTAGATACATAGAGATGGGAAGGAAAGCCTGCATCCCCTCTTCTTGCTGCAAGTGCATCTATCCTGTTGTTGCAGCTGCTGTTGCCACTCTTATGGACATCAGAATCCAGATCCATGTTTTTCCAATGTTGATGAAGAACAGAGTCATCTTAGGAGACCTTTAGTGGCAGATTAGGACAGGTGAGACACCCAGCCCCATAGACTTGAGCTATTGGGCTTCAGCCTCTCTAGTGTACATACAGCTGTTGGTTTCCAGCTGTGGTAGTCTCCCTTTCTGAAGAACCATGCCTCCAAGGACCTGACCTATCCCTGGGCTTTGGCATCCATCGCATACGGACACAGAATGCACACTGCATGAGCCAAATACAGCTCATCAGAAAACACATCTTTAGAGTCCAGATACTCTCAGGTTGTGCTCCCTAAAGAAGCCATACATCCTCTACAGAAAGAAATATTAAAATGACCACTCCCACCTCCTGCAAAGTATGCAAAGGTTTTATGAGGGTACATTCCTTGTAACCTTAGCTCATGAAGGAGAGGCACTTGGTCCCAGGTGACCTGCAGTGCTCCACAGACCTGTGTGACTGACAATTTGGGGGCAGGGGTTGCTCCTCTTCCCTAGGGTCTCCTCAGAGCCCATGTGCTTTGCACCATGGGATGAAAGAGCACACTTGTCTTAAACACATGTTACACCTGTCTACAGTCATCTGTGCCCTGTCCTGGAACCCAGGCCTGCATTTGCTTTCCCAGATGGTTTGTACCTTAAAATAATTTACAGTGCCTATTATATGATAATAGATGTCTCAAATATGGTCCCTGGGCTTGGTGGGATATCTAAGAGTCCTTTCTGCCTCACAAATCATAAAGTTTCAGATGTTCCTAAAAGAAAATTTCAGGCTTGATTTTCTTTCTTCTAATTTTTTTTAGAGATCTTTGGGAGGGCATCGTGAAGTCCTGCCCACTTCCTGAGGACTATGGGCAGCTCATGATTGCTGGAGGAGAGAGAGAAACATTTTCTTCAGCGGTGTAGCCATTAGTAAGTGACCCATGCTCCTGCAAAGAATTCCTTATCCATGATCCTGTCATCAATCCTAATCAAGATCTCTGGCTCATATAAAGGCATAAAAGTGGGGGATGAATTAAGAAGATGAAGGGAGAGGGAGAGAGGCAAGAAAGAGCAGTGGGGCAAATGCGATTAAAGAGGACTATATGCTTGTGTAGAAAAGTCAGTGCATAATTAATACGTACTAAGTTTTTCAGATGGGGCCTCCCAACCTGAGGCTTCTTAAAAGCCACTAACCCTCCTCCAAGTCATTGACTTCCTAGATATGTTCAGTCCATGTGAGAAGCAATCTCCCATAGAAAACCAGTTTCCCTACACTAGATTGCAATACTCTTTTCTTTGTAGGAGTGTTCCAAGGAAAGGAAACTGCTGGGGCCATGATTTGTTTTTTTTTTTAATTTATTTATTTATTAAAGATTTCTGTCTCTTCCCCTCCACGGTCTCCCATATCCTTCCTCTCCCCCAATCAACTCCCCCTCTCTCATCAGCCCGAAAAGCATTCAGGGTTTCCTATCCTGTGGGAAGTCCAAGGAACCCCCACCTCCATCCAGGTCTAGCAAGTTGAGCATCCAAACTGCCTAGGCTCCCACAAAGCCAGTGCGTGCAGTAGGATCAGAAACCCATTGCCAAGCCGGGCGATGGTGGCGCACGCCTTTAATCCCAGCACTCGGGAGGCAGAGGCAGGCGGATCTCTGTGAGTTCGAGACCAGCCTGGTCTACAGAGCTAGTTCCAGGACAGGCTCCAAAGCCACAGAGAAACCCTGTCTCGAAAAACCAAAAAAAAAAAAAAAAGAAACCCATTGCCATTGTTCTTGAGTTCTCAGTAGTCCTCATTGTCCGCTATGTTCAGAGAGTCCGGTTTTATCCCAGGCTTTTCCAGACCCAGGCCAGATGGCCTTGGTGAGTTCCCAGTAGAACATCCCCCATTGTCTCAGTGTGTGGGTTCACCCCTTGAGGTCCTGAGTTCCTTACTCGTGCTCTCTCTCCTTCTGCTCCTGATTTGGACCTTGAGATTTCTGTCCGGTGCTCCAATGTGAGTCTGTCTCTGTCTCCTTTCATCGCCTGATGAAGGTTACTATTCAGGAGGATGCCTATATGTTTGCTTTGGGTTCTCCTTATTTAGCTTCTCTAGGACCACTAATTATAGGCTCAATGTCCTTTGTTTATGTGGGGCCATGATTTGGACTCTGTTTGCGATACACCAAAGAGAATATGTGCCTTGTTCCATTGCTGTATAGATCTCCGGCATATGGCCTCTCTCGGATGACCTTCCCCAGCACAGGCCGAGATACAGCACCTCTGAGATGCCGCAGGAACTGCATTTAGAATCTGGGCTGACAGGATGTATGCTTAGGCCAAGTGGAGGGTTCTAATACAACAATCCCTTCGGGAAGGAGAGGAGGCAAGTGGAAAGCAGCTGCCCTCAACAGTGAGGCCAGGCCCCATGAGGACCCATTTTCTTCCTTAGTTATGCCATGCCAAACAGTCAAAGGATGCCTGCAGCGGATTCAGAAATCAAGCGGTCTCAGATCAGAGAGGACAGGCAGGCCAAAGCATAAAATCACAGTCAAAGAAGAGACATCTAGGGAGCCTCCACCTCCCCAGAGGATCCACCGCTCTCAGGCAATTTGCATGTTTCTTGTTCCTGCCAAGTCTGGTTGCTCATCTTTTCACTGCCTTCTACCATTTCCATAGGGCCTACCACTCCCTCCTGTGCACTTGTGCACATCCATTCTGTGTCGGTCGCTCTGGCAACTATCAGGGATGTTGTAGAGAATAAGCCAGGCAGATGTCTTTGGCTTTCTTCTTTTCTGGGGAGAGACAGACATGTAGACAGACAGACACTGGATATTCTAGCTCCACCAGCTACTTGCCTTGGCAGAAGTGGGAAGCACTGTGGGACACATAGGTCAGGGAAGGGATCCAAGGAAGGCTACCCTTGGATAGCACTCATCCAAGTGTTGGAGGAAAGGCTTCTGGAAATGACAGTGACTGTTCAGGATATCGAAGGAGTAGCAGGAAAGGTCAAGGGAGACAGAGGAGCCAGACAGAGGGGATGGGATAAGGGACAGGAAGGTGGGAGGAAGTCAGAGCCTAGGGTTCCAAAAGGGTTCTGGGACAGGCGACACTGAAGAGAACTCTCACCAGGGCTAGGCAGGGTAGTCATATGATGTAACTTACTTTTTGATCACCATGGCAACATGGTTAAGGATGGATGAAAAAGCACAAGGACAGGTGTAAGACTATCATTTAGATAAAATAGAAAAGCAACTTGGCCTGGGCTCAGGATCTTGGGTATGATGGGAGTAAGGACAGCAAGACTGGCCACAGGATATACAAGGAGGAGGAGCCCCACACTTGGGGTAAAGGGGGGTTCACTACCAGTTGATTAACCTGTCAGTGGCAGAGGATGGCATTGTCGTCTTCTGAGATGGAGAAAGCAATGACAGTAGCAGAAGACTAAGCATCCAGCTTTGCTCACTGTCGTTTTGAGGTGACCCACAAGGTGGGATGACAAAGACACCATTAGGTGGGAGAAAAACTGGGAGATGCCTGTGTACACGTGACAATTTTTTATTACTGACTGAGACCACCTAGGAAAGGAGTGCAGGCAGAAACAAGAAAAGGTCCAAGGACCGAGCCTAAGGTCTCATCATCTAATGTTCAGAGAGATGAGAAAAACCCATACAGTAGTTGTTCTCAACCTGTGGGTTGCGACCCCTTTGGGTCAATTTGTAGCAATAAAAATATATCCTGCATGTCAGACATTTGCATTACATTCAGAACAGTAGCAAAATTACAGTTAGGAAGCAACAATGAAAATTGTTTTCTGGTTGGAGGGTCACCACAATGTGAGGAACTGTGTTGAAGGGTCCCAGCCTTAGGAAGTCAAAAGCCACAGCTGCTCGGGAATGTCAGGAAGGAGAAAAGAACTCAGAGAACAAATCCAGTGCAGAAATGAGGTCAAAGGAAAGAGTCCTGAGCCCCTGTGTCTCTGACTCCTGGAGGGTAGATCCAGCAGTAGCTGATAACCAACCATCTAACTGTGCAGCATCAGAGCCCTGTTGCTGACCCCAATGAAAACAGTTTCAGGAGCGGGAGAAGTAGATGCACAGTCTTTCTTCTTGCTCCCCAGAAAAAGAGGGGAGCCACCCCCACCCACTCCATTCTCTGGCTGCACTCACCAGAGGCACCCCTGGAATTCTACCCAGCCACACAGTTCTTACAGGATCTCTTTGCTCCCTTGCTCAATTCCCCCCTTTCTCTTGCTACCTCCCCCCACCCCTGTTACCTCTTAGTGACAGAAACAGCAAGAGAGGGCTCTCAGGCTTGCTGGGAAACCTGGGTCCTAGCTCTGCCATGTGCTCTGGGTTTCATAATTCAGTAGAGCTGTGTTCTGAGAAACGTTCCTCCTCTGTGACATGGATCAAGATCGCAAATATCTGAAAATTCCTATGACTCGGTTTCCGAGACCTCCTCTGGCCTCCATTCTCATCTTCAGGCTGAAGTCTACAAAATATGAAGAATATGCCAATGGCTGAATTTGCCAACAAGAACTTAGACACACTAGGCATGTGTAAAGTCAGTGCTCACATCTCTGTGCAAAGGATGCTTGTTGAGAAAACAGCATCACTACGAGCAAGCCAATGGCTGTTGACCCCAGAGCTCTGCGTTTACCTGGTCAGGCTAGAAGAGAAAGAGGCCCCCAAATCACAACACAACCACAAAGAAGCCTTAGCAAAAGTCAGCAAGATGCTTCCAGACAGCCCCATGCCAAACCTGGTGGTACCCCACAGGGAGCAGACACAAGTCCTTTTTCTTTCTATCTTCACAATTCTTCCACATACCCCATCCATCTCTCAGATAAAAAGTAAACTGGAGACTTGACTTTTCTATTCCATAGAATATTATGGTGACAAAATATAGCTTTATCATCTCAACAGTCTAGAGCAGTGGTTCTCAACCTGCGGGTCATGACCCCCTGGCACCGGCCAACCCTTTCACAGTGTATATTGGAAATTTACATTATAATTCATGACAGCAGCAAAATTATAGTTATGGCGTAGCAATGAAAATAATTTTAAGGTTGTGGTCACCACAACTGCACTGAAGGGTCACAGCATCAGGAAGGTTGAGAACCTCTGGTTTGGCATTGCCTGAGAAGCCTTAACCAGACTGGGTAAGTCTGGGGAAGACTGTCTTGATTATTAACTTCTGTGTGAGGTCCCAGCCCATGGTGGACAGCATCAGTCCACTAAACAGGTGGCCCATTAGACCTCTGTGCCATCAATGACCTCATTTAAAGCAGAGAGTGAATGAACTCTGATAAAAAAAAAAAAGTCAGGCATTGTTGAGCCTGCTAGTGAGGCAGCAAATAGCCTTCTTCCAGGGGTTTTTTAAGAGCCTGCTTGAGTTTCTGCTCTGACTTCCTCAGTGATGGACTGTAAACTGGAAGTGTAAGAGGAGTAAACTTGACCCCTTAGTTCTGGTCACAGTGTTCCATACAGCAATAGACATCAAATGAGAACACATGGAAGTACCGGTCAAGCTCAGCCGGGACCTTTAATTCCTCAAAGGACAAAACAAAATGCAATCCTGAGAAGGGGATGTTAACAGTTGGTATTTGCTGTATGCGATCGATGGTCTCCTTCCAAGCAGAGATTGAATTCTGATATGAAAGAATGCAAACTAAGCCCGAGGGTGTACTAAGTGTTCTTTTTTCTCTCATCACACAGCTGCCCTTGTTACCTGGAATAGACATCTGGGCACGCCCCTTGTTTACAAACATGGCTTTATGTTTGCTAGGGTTGCTGTGTGGCTTATGAATATCAGAAATGCATTTCTCGTCTTCTGGAACAGAGGTCAGGGGTCAGGGTGCCAGTACAGCTGGGGTCTGGGGAGGGTCCTGTTCCAAGCTTCCTGCAGGTTCTTGCTCCATGTACAATGGAAAGAGAAACAGTGTCTTCCTGGCATCTTCTTACAAGGGCACAATGCTGTTTATGAAGGCTTTACCCTTACAGTAATCCTAGAATGTCTATCACGTGCCTCCTAAAACCGTCAGAAAAAAAGATTCCATTTCAGCTTACAATTACTTAGACTTTGACAGTCTTGTCCTTGGCATGGGGTCACATGACTAGAATGGAGTCCCCAGTCATCACAGTTTGTAGATTGGAAATTCTGTGCTACAGTGTGTCCTAATTTCTCTGTCTCTGTGTATTTATTTGTCTGTCTCTCACTGTGTCTGTCTTTCTGTGTCTGTCTCTCCCTGTATCTGCCTCTCCCTGTGTCTGTCTGTCTCTCCCTGTGTCTGTCTGTCTCACCATGTGTCTGTCTGTCTCACCATGTGTCTGTCTGTCTCACCATGTGTCTGTCTGTCTCACCATGTGTCTGTCTCTGTCTCTCTTTCTCACACACACACACACACACACACAAGCTAAACCACTGTTTTAAAATAAGTTGCATTTTCCTCCTATCCTATAGTCTACAAAAAAAAAGACAAAAGTAAGAGAAAATTATGAAATGACTCTCTTGAGTTTTGTTCCCTAGACATGTCTTCAAAGGCTTGACAATCTTTTTGCTGAATGTTCTAAAAATGGATGTTATGCCTCAGCTAAAAATATGATAATTACCAAGTATGCTCAAATCGCAGAATAGCAAACGTCATTTCTTCTGCAAGACAGGAGCATTACTCATGAGCAGAGTCAACCTGAAACTAGCGGCACCTGACAGCAGCCGCTAGGGCAGCTTGAGCTCTCCCACTCGCCAGGGCAAGCTCTGTGCACCTTGGCAAACAGTACAGTTCTCTGAGAGCCCCTGCGGCAGGATGCACGGTGGAAAGGCAGGAGCGGTGAATGTCTCCCACTGGTTTTAACACGCGGTTCACCATCCACTCCGTGGCAACCTGCCACCTTCCAGGCTCAGGTTGGATGGTGAAAAACAGCAGAAAAACCCCACTGTGGTACATTACTTCTGCTAATAGCTTTAGATTACAGGGGGAAAGTAGGCTTCGGCACCCTGGTTATGTCACAGTGGTACCCAGCAATACTCTGTCTTGATTATTGCTTTTTGGATGACAATCAGCAAGCGCAAAGGAGCAACGACTGTGGTTAATGGTGCTTCCACATTCATTCATGCATTCATTCATTTTATTCATTGAACAGAAGTTCACTGCACTCCTGTGCTGGGTATCATGTTGAGTGCTGTGTCAGAAAGATAAAAAGGCACAGGCGGCAGAGTAGAACCAGTCTATCAGAGGAGGCCCCTGTGGAACTCCAGAGGCATAGAGGCAGGTATGGAGAAGGGGAAATCTGAGCCGAGCCTGTGGAGATGAGGGCGGGTGTCCCGGAGAGAGCAGAGGATGCATCCTGGGCAAGAGTGCAAAGCCAGGTCACTGGGTACCATTTGGAACACCCCAGGAGTTGCAGTGTCAGTGCGGTGCTCCAGGTTACTGTTCTGTATGTGGCATCTTCTCAAGCAGAATCCCTGGGACAGGACTTAACATTGGTTGTCTTTATTTTCCATCCAAGAAAGGACTACAAGCTCCCTACCTAATCACTAAGTCAAACAAACACTTAGGATGATTCAGGCACCATAGGTAGAGGGCACATGTGCCTTCTGAATGCTAATTATCTAGGCTCCGACCAAAGGTGTGTGTGTATACATACAATAGCGTGGATACTTATCAAGATTCTTTCTATTGCTGTGACCAAAAGCAATACAGGGAAGGAAAGGGTTAATTCCATCTACAGGTTGAAATTTAATTACAGGGGCAGGAGCTCAAAGTAGCAGCTCTAAGCAAAAACTATGCAAGAAGGCTGCCCACTGACTCTCTTATGAGCCCAGGCGTATCTACTGTTCTCATGTAGTCCAAAGACCATTTCCCCAGGGAATAGTGCTGCCTACAGTGGACACGACCCTCCTGCATCAATTAAGGTAATACCCCCAGACATGCTCACAGGCTGATGTAATCTGGGCAATCCCTCAAAGGAAACTGCCTCCTCCTCTTGGGTGACTTCTTGACTGTACCAAGTTGGTAGTTGATTCTAACTAGGGCAAAAAGTAAAAAGCATAGATGCCTATGACATAATAAATACCACAGATGTGTAGCACAGAATAACACAGATGACTGGCAGGGACAATATCCAGGAGGAAGTCATCTCTGCAGAGGGTAATTAGAGTCAAAAGCATGGTTAACTTCATCATGCACCTGGTACTCTGGCCTTCACACTGGTCTGAGTTTGCCAATAGCACAGTCGAGCAGAACACAGATCAGAACACAGGTCACACTGCAGCATGTTGCCCCTTCCCCTTAGAGTATCAGGAACTCTTTATCTTCTACCTTAGTCCTTGATCCATGTCTGCACTTGCTACTCAGAATGTGATATGAGAACCAGCAACATCAGGTCTTGTAGAAACATCTCAGAAATACAGACTCTTAGCCATTGCCCTACTCTCAATTCATATCTGCACTTAAAAGACCTCCAGGAATATTTGAAGGGCTTCCATTCTCAAATATGACTGCAAATCTGATACATCAAGAGAGTTTTAGAAATTAAAAGATTTTTTTTTAACTAACTGAGTCTAGTTCCTTTGATAATGGATGGAACTAGGGTACTGGCATGTTTCTAAGCCCCACATATTACTCTAATATGTGGCCACATTTGATAATCTCACTGTTTGTTGAGAATTTCTGTGGCAAACAGTACTCTGCTCTTCTTTTCACCAAAAAAATAAACAGCACGAAGAAGGGAGATGGGCCTGAAGTGATTATGAATAAGCTGAAGAGAGAGGGAGAAAGGGGAACAGTAGAGAGGAGGAAGGGAAGGGGGATGGATGGATGGATGGATGGATGGATGGATGGATGGATGGATGTAGGATGGATAGAGGATTAATAGATGGATGGATGGATGGATGGATGGATGGATGGATGGATGGATGAATGGATGGATGGATGGATGATAGATGAAGGATGGATTAATGAATGGATGGATGGATGAAAGATTGGATAGATGTTAGATGAAGGATAGATAGATGGATGGACCAGATACAGTCAAAGGTAATGTCTTTTATCAGTTAACATTCACCAAAAAAGGTTTTGGTAGAGCTTCTAGAAAATGAAACCATCAAGAATGTCTGCCCTCTTCTACCAGTCAAGTTCCAGTCTCTTCTCTTTGATGCCAGCAATATCCATAAGGGCCTCCTCCTATGATAGCCACACCTTCACATGTGCAATCACAGGAGCATTAATGGCTGATCTAATCATCCTCGGCTTTGCCTCAGAGCTAAGAAACAGAGGTGAAGGAAAGGTGTGGATGCATCCTGTCCACCATGCATGGTGATGCCATACAACCAGTTTGAGAAGGAAGAGTCGGCCTTGTCACCACACCAGAGAAAGTATTCTCAGCTCATTAGAGAAAGCAACACTTTTCCTGAACTTTATCTTTTTAAAAGTTGTCTTGCCCAGGATTCATCTAGAAGGAACTGAGTGAGTGACCTCATGAATACCACCTCAAAGACATCTCGATAGTAATAGTTTTCATAAAGACATTATGTATACTATCCCTGGATGTTAGCCAAGGAAGCAACATTAAAATGCATGAAAATTCTGCTGGGGACAAAGAACATATGGTCTAAGTGCTCAGTTTGATGCATGAATAAAAATGAGCACAATAGAGGAAGGGGTAGATAGCGTGTCTTCCAACAAGTCCTCATACCGCTTCCTTCTTCCATGCTCTTGATAAGGTGACATGTCTTTCCCTCACCAAATATAGCTTTGTTTGTCTCAGGGACTAAATAGAAGTCCAAAGAAGCAAACTATAAGGCTCCAGTCCAGCAATGTAAAACAATAATGATATCCAAGAAAAGGGCAGAAGAGAGGATGGGCCATTTATGGTAAAGTTAAGGCCAAGTTACATCCAAATGATAGTCCCAACAGTTTGTCTGTCATAAAATATATATAAATCACCAGCCAGGTCCTTAAATTCTATACTATGTATCGCATATAAAACATGGTTATACTTTTTGTAGTCCACTTTTTAAATATCACAGGAGTCTGAGGACCACCTTCTGAGAGAGTGGCCATGTTGGACCAATTCTTGAGAAGGAAATAAAATCTGAGTTAAACAATGAGATTTTCCTTAGGAGTGGGGGTGCCTGGGACTAAAGATGCCACTGTGTTTGAATTGATTGGAGGCTGAAGGAGACCACTGAAAGGCAACTTAGCACGGGGGACAGGCAATGCTGTCCACAAAAGGCAGAATGAGAATTGATCGGGCATCCTGGCAGATGTATGGCGTGTCTGTATCCTTGGCTCTAGACCATACATACTCCACACTGTGGTGAGGGTGGTCTTCTAAACCATCCCTGACACCTTTTAAGAAATGCAAACCCGAGAGAGCGGGACGTCCGTCTTCGGGTCGCAGCAGCGTTGGTGGGGTTGATTACCCGGGAGCGAATTAAAAATGGGTGACGTTGAGAAAGGCAAGAAGATTTTTGTTCAGAAGTGTGCCCAGTGCCACACTGTGGGAAAGGGGGGCAAGCATAAGACTGGACCAAACCTCCACGGTCTGTTTGGGAGGAAGACAGGTCAGGCGGCTGGATTCTCGTACACAGATGCCAACAAGAACAAAGGCATCACCTGGGGAGAGGACACCCTGATGGAGTATTTGGAGAATCCCAAAAAGTACATCCCTGGAACAAAAATGATCTTCGCTGGAATTAAGAAGAAGGGAGAGAGGGCGGACCTAATAGCTTATCTTAAAAAGGCTACTAAGGAGTAATTCCACTGCCTTATTTATTACAAAACAAATGTCTCATGACTTTTAATGTGTACCATAATTTAATTCATACTCCAAAATTCAGATCATGAGCGGCTAACAATTTTTTGTTGGACAGTCCTGATTTAAGGAAAGCTGACTTGTAGAAAAGTGGTTATGATCTTTATTAAAGTAACGATTCCAGTTGCATAAACACTGTCACTGCTCTCCCTTTCTCAAGATAAGATTGGACTTAATTATTAAAGTTCTACTTTCCACAAAGATGGGGTTGTCACCTCAAACCTACTAAATGGTTTTACAATTAAATTTATATAATTGGACATATGAATATGTTTAAACACTGGGGAAATTCTGTCACCATCTCAGAAATGAGAAGACTCATCTGTGGTAAAGTTTGTACTCCTGCTGTTACAGGCAATGGCTAAAGGTCAGGAGGCAACTGTCTATTCTTGACTCAATGGTCTTATTTTATTAGACTTCCCTAGGTCAAAGGATGCTGCCTTTTACCATTGAAAGGCACTTACTGTGGTGGTCTATGTATAATATATCAAATAAAGAGTATTTAGCAATGTTAAAAAAAAAGAAATGCAAACCCTAGGGGCTGGAGAGATGGCTCAGAGGTTAAGAGCACTGCCTGCTCTTCCAAAGGTCCTGAGTTCAATTCCCAGCAACGACATGGTGGCTCACAACCATCTGTAAAGATATCTGGTGCCCTCTTCTGGCCTGCAGGCATACACACAGACAGAATATTATATACATAATAAATAAATAAATAAATAAATAAATAAATAAATAAATAAATAATAAAAAAAGAAATGCAAATCCACTCTAACTGGGAGGAATATAGATGTTTCTTCCCTTAAGGTACAATGGGGGAAATTCAGGAATGTAATAACAGAAGGACCATGAGCCTTTTAGGACAGAGAGAGATAATAGTCAAGATTGATTCCGTGAGTTCCCTCTGGCTTTAGAACCTGTATAATCTCCATCATTGCTAAATCCTTCCCCTTCTTTCTAGTCTGCTGACTAACTTACTCAGCTTACTATGTCCCCAAAGACCCCATCTCAAGAGGAAGACGTGTGAGACCCGGTATTCACCATCTGCCCAGGAGAGACTTACTATCTCCCACTTTTGGGTCTTACAATAAGGAATCTCATTAGTGAAGAGTAAGCCTAGTCATTAGCTGCACTTCACTAAAATGATTCCCAGTTCTGAGAGACATACCTGTCATAAACCATGGCCATCAAAATCAGGTCTTTACATGAGAAATTAATATAGCATGATATTAACTTATATTATCTTTTATTATATTTTACTATCTAATAGTAATATAAATAAGTACAGCTATTTATTGCATGCCTGCTTGAGTCAGGCATTTAACTATCCAGTAGGATCAAACAATTCAGACAATAGCAGTGGAATACAGTATGTAAGTACCGTAGAAAAGAAGACTCCACACGGACTTACGGGAGATGGCGCCAGGGCCAAGAGAGCCATCTGAGTTGATGCTCTATGCGCTGAGTTTGAGAACTGAAAGATGCTCTCCACACAGGCCTGTGAGAAGGACCTGCGCAGGAGAGGCATGTAAGCTAATGACTGAGACTGGTGGGAGCAAGGCCGTGTCACCCAGCTTAGTGGGGAGAGACTGTCAAATGCATTTAGGCTGGGATAGGTAGTGGACAAAACCTGAAGGGCACAGGAACATGGTTGAAAGTTTTGTAAAGTGTACTTTAATCAGTGGGACCTAGAGACCTATTTGGAATCTCCATCTTCAAAAGGTATCTCTGCCCCCCCCCCCCGAGAAATAAGAATTAAGAGGCACAAGTAGAGGCAGGGAGACCCCCTGGAGATTCAGTTCATGGTGATTCAGAGAGAGAGCAAGGGGTGACTTTTACTTGACTCAGACGAGGAGATGCCTGTGCGTGGACTCAGGGGGTTATCATGGAAAGGAGCTGAGGGTTCAGTAGAAAAAATGGGGAGAAACATGAACCCAAAACACCAGTTTTCTGTCTAAGCAATTGGCCGGTAATGTCGGGACCAAAGGCTGTTATGAAGGACGGTGAGACAGGCAGCCCTCTGCTCACCACCTCCCACCCTCATGTCCATCTAGTCCGTCCAGTTCTTCCCGTACTAACAGGACCGGCTCCCCATCTCTGTCCCCTTCTACATTATTTCAGGGCACTTAGGTGCTTTCAACACAGCTGCAGCATTGCTGATTCCACATGGGAGAGTCTGTGCTGAGCTCTTCCAGGGACTTGTTGCAATGTGCTACAGACTATAAACCCAGGAGTCCTTCGTTACAGCTAAAGTGATGGAGATATGTCACCTCAGTGACCCCTATGGAAGCAAGGGTCTATGTTGACTTGCTCCATGCAGTTTCCAATCTCTGGGCTCTGTGATGCTTTCCTGAGTGGAATAAAGATCATTTGGAACATCTGTGTGTTCCCTAAATTGAAGATCGGATATGTCACAGCCTTGAGAGATCTGATATTTCTTAAGCAGGGTTTCTGCATTTTGAATTCCTGAGGAGAGCCTAGAGAGAGGGCTCAAACTGTAATGTACTTATCAGAGAAGCATGAGGATGAGTTAGTACCTACAAAAATCAGGTAAGTGCACATCTTTAGCCCCAGCACTGGGGAAACAGAGGCAAGAGGATGGCTGGAGCTCATGGGCTAGACAGTGTAGCAGAGCCAGTGAGCTCTAGGTTCAGCGAGTATCCTTATCTCAGAAAGTAAGATGAAAAGCAATTGAGAAGGACACCCGAAGTAGATCTCTGGTCTCCACATGTACAGGCATGTGTAACAAGCACCCATACAACTATTGACAAATACCACACACACACGCACACACGTGCACATACATGCACACATGCATACATACACACATGTGCATACACACATGCACGCACACATACATATACACACACATATGCACATGCACACACACACAATTTAAAAGAAAAAATACTGGCAAAAATAAATGAGGTAAAATATTAATTCATAATATGTACTGAGAAAAAATGTGGGAAGAACTAACCTCAAATGCAACGCCTTTTGCATGATCTCATGGCAATGCCTAAGGCCACGGGCATCAGATTCCCAGGTCTTAAATTGATCTGTGCAACTTTGCTAATTTTTGCTGTACAAATGACTCAGATTCAAAAGCACTAGGAGTTTGTTGGCTTTTTTTTTTAATTAGAAGGCAATTCCAAAATAGAATCATAGCTGAAGATGGAAAAGGTAATTGTCTCTTTTGAAATCCAAGAAATGTGCATCTAAGATAGAGACATAGCTTTCTTTTTTTTAACTTTTCAGTCTCTTTATTGGAAAATATCAAGCAGCCCCCAGCCCAGACTGATCCAAGCTTTTAGGAACCACAAAAAGAAGCCAGGTCCCCAATGGAATAAAACAAAATAGTGTCTCTGGAATGACACCAGCAAGACCTGGGGAACAATCATATGCGGCTAGTCAAGGGAAGAGAGGGTTTAGAATGAACCTCGGGCTTCAGTCTTGTTCTCTGAAATACTGAGTAAGTAAAAGATACAAGAAGAAAACTGAGTCCATCTTGGCTCTGGGGCAAGTGAGGGTGCCCTACAGGCTGTGTGAGCAGAGTAAAGGCCAGATGAGCTGAACCCCTGCAGGAAGCATGGCTGTCTGGACAGTCCCTCAAGCCACAGGTGTGGGTAAGGTGTGTTCATCAGCACCTTCCATTACTGGCACAGTGGGGCATGACACTCCTGAGTAGGTGACTATCAGGGACTTCGTTGAAGAGAAAATTTTATGTTGTAAAATAAAAATGAACTTAGAACCAGGAAAATGTCACCAATTCTCTAATAATAAATAATAATAATTTTTAATAATAACATATTTGTAACAAAAATAATATTTACCAATTATTATAATTGGTTAATTGGCTATAATACATTTGATTATAATATAAGGACAGACCTTAAGGACTGTCATCTGAGAAAAGAGAAAAGGAGCCTCCCAGGCCGAACATTCCAGAACTGGATGACTCATAACATAGACAATTGCTGCATGGAAAAGGCATTAAGAAAAACATAAGTTCAATTTCAACTCTAGGTTCTCAACTATAGCTGTGCTATTCATTCATTTGATGTGCATATACAAGAGCCTACTGTGTGATCGGTCACTCACTGTTCTCTATCACGAAGAATACCAAAGCAAGGCATCCGCGTGCTTAAAGGGAATAGGAGGCTCTACATGAATTGCTCCGAAAAGCCTCCTGGAAGAGCTAAACAGAGAAGGATAGAGAAGACAACTATATGCCCAGCATACAAACGCAGGCACAGAATGAGTGTGCCGAACTGCAGATCATGTGTGGTCTATTGAATACCGCTTTGCATCTGAATCTCAAGATACGAGGGCGGGGTGGGGGGGTGGGGAAGAGTGACTGACAGGAGACCAAGAGTTTATGGCAATTAGAAGGGAACAGAGCATCACGACCTTGTTCCGACATTATTCACCTCCTTCATTCCAGTCAAAGGGGTGGGAGCATGCTATTTTTGTTTACTAAACAGCATTCTCCCAGCTTTGTGTTGAGTGACCTTGTCTACATACCTTGTGTTGACTGACGCGGACGTGTGAACAGCTCTGTTTCTTCACTCCAGCTAGGGCAGCAATGACAGATTCCAGCTGTGTGGGACAATGAGTGTACTGGGGTAGCTGTGCGCAATGTGCGCTAGGGGTTACTTTTAAAAGGGCATGGATCTCTCGCAGGCAGCTGCACCATCAAAAATCCCGCTCCAACGTGGGTAACAACTCAAAAGCTGCATCCTCGGAATTTACTGCACTATTTTCAGGCCACTCAGTGAGTTAGAGATTCTTCTCTCATTGGAAAGTGGAGTGCCTTGGGAAGGGCCCCTTGAAAACTGTTTAACTTTTTCAGAATTCTTGAGTCTTAATAATTTCATCTACTTTTAACTCTCCTATGAGCCTTGACTCTCTCCAGGAGTGAACGTGTTGGTTCTTAGGAAATAGCTACACAACACCTTGTATCCAATCTACTCCTCTTTCTTTGTCAAAGGGCATGGGTCTCTATGAATGAAGGACAGGACAAAAAAGTGATGCCTAGATCAAGGTCTCACCTAGGAATGATTCTATCCAGCACCTGCTGTAGAGTCCATGTAGGTACAAAATGTATCCAGCATTGAGAACTGGTGGTATAAATTCAGATCTCATATATAAATAGTAGAAATGGCCAATAATTTGCCTCAGGCTGTCTTTAGAAGATACCAAAAGGCCAATGAAAAGGGCAACTCTACTACTCAAGAAGCTTATTTGAAAAACATCAAAACTGAGCCCAAAGGGCCTGAAGGTACTCAGCTCCTCTTTGGGGGCCTTAGATCTCCCCTCCATTTTTTGTTTTAGCACAGCAAGTCTGAACAGCAGTCTGTCTGACAGAGCCCGTCCTGTTCATCAGCATAGCTTTGCAGAATTGCTCATCCATGCTGGGGCCCGGAAATCCACACAAGCTACCAACACCCACAAGGAGGAGCTGGCTAGGGATCAATGTAAGAAACACTTTGAGGACACACCTTGGTCGCCTTGGCCTTTGGGGGACAGCATACTTGGAAGAACCACTATAAGGGAGGAACAGCTTATTTAGCTTGTGCATCAGAGGGTTTCTGTCCATGACAGCGAGCCATCCATTACTGTGAGAAGCATGTGGCAGAGGCAGGAAGTGAGAAATATGGCTGGCACTCGGAGCTGAGCTCTATCAAGGAGCCATGTCTAGACGTTCTACCATCTAGACCCCAGTTCCTAAAGGCTGTGCAGCCTTCTAAAACATCGTTACTATCCAGGGACAACGCGATCAAGGCATGGGCAGTGGAGGAGATCCCAGACTCAAGCAATATTAAGATAGACTTTTTTTTAAACAAATATTTTTTTAAAAGTATGCCTTTTCATCGTATGTGTTTTGCTCAGCTGGTGTTCCATTCCCCCAGAACTGGAGCTAGACAGTTGGGAGCTGTCATGTGGGTGCTGGGAACTGAACCAGGTCCCCTAGAAGAACAGTCAATGCTCTTAACCACTGAACAATCTTTCTTTCCATTTATTTTCTTTTGTCTGGTTTTGTTTTGGTTTTGTTATTTTGATTTGGTTTCTTTATTTGCCTGCCTGTTTTGGTTTGGCTTGATTTTTATTTTAATTTTCTTTCTGGGAAGTGCTTCAGGAGTAAGAAGACAATATGGGGGTGCTGGGAGGTGCATGAGATTAGGGTGCATGATATGAAATTCCCAAAGAATCAACAAAGATATTATGTTAAAATTTTTTAAAAGATGTACTTTTTCTGACATTCTATTTATGATGTATCTTGAAATGTGGACACTTGCCTTAAAGAAAACTTTACAAAAAAAGAAAAAAGAAAGAAAACTTTACATTGGCGCTATTGGCTATCTGTTCAAATGCAAACTGGACACCTCCGAGATAGTTTATCTCTGTTTCTTTTGGCTTGGATTTGTTTTTTGTCTTTGAGACAGGGTTCTACAATATAGCCCAGGCTGGTTTTGAACTCCAGAGTCTTTTGCCTCAGTTTTCTATCAGCTTGCGTTATAGGTGTACATCACTGTGCCTGGCCAGAGATACATTTTTAAAATACAATCATAGTTTATTGAGATTGACAGAAAAACAGTCATACCTATACTTACGTGTCTAAGTACATGTGATATTTGGTGGAAGATATAGGATTTCAACAGTGACCAAAAAGACCATCCCATAACCAACAGTATCGCAGAGGGACAAAATCACATTCCTTTTATGGGAACACTCAGAGGAAAGAAGATCTATACTGTGGGACAATAGTCTTGGACCCTGTAAATATTTGTCACTCATATTGGTTTAATGAAATGCTGATTGACCAATAGTCAGGCAGGAGTATATGTGAGGAAACCAGAATAGGAGATTTCTGGAAGAGGAAAGGCTCCATTTGCAGTTGTCACCTAGACACAGAGGAAGCAAGATGAGAATGCCTCACTGATAAAAGGTACCAAGGCACATGGCCAACACAGACAAGAATTATGGGTTATTGTAAGATGTAAGAATTAGTTAATAAAAATCCTGAGATAATAGGTCAACCAGTTTATAATTAATGTAAGCCTCTGTGTGTTTCTTTGGGACTGAACAGCTGCTGGACCATGCAGGACAGAAACTTCCATCAATAGATCTAGACTCTAGTTTTTACCCTAAGTTGATATGCATGTGGTCTTGAACACATCTCTCTTTTCCCTAGGGCTTAGATTCCCCAATTAGGTTGGATACCACATTGTTGAAAAGTCTTTTCCAATTCTAAATTTCATTTTTGTCATAAAGAAAATTTTGCTGATGGAGAAAAATACTTTATTTGGGTCTTAATTTTAACTATTATTTATAAGCTGGTGATGGTTAAGTCATAGCCTCCTTTGTTTTTGGAAAGCGGTATATAACAATTAGCTGAATGGAGTCATGAACAAAGCAGTTACTGGAACTTCTAGAGGCTCAGTTAAGCTTATTATGAAAGCAGTCATCCTTTACTGAGAGCAGAGATGCTTCATATACAGCATTTAGTCAATAAACAGCTTAAATTTCTCTAAGGTCAGAAATAAATAAACACACTGGAAGACTCGTAATAACTCGTTTTACATATAAGGAAATTTGAATTTCTAGCAGCACACAGACAGGTAAGAATGTGCCAATGTTTTGGGCTGGCACTGGCTATTCAGAGTCCTCCAAAGCTGATTGTCACTCTGTAACTTTAAGAGAGTCATTGAGACCTCAGAACCTCCCCAACTCCTTTCTATTGTCTTTGTCTTTTCTCACCGTTACAACAAAGGGTAAATTATCTCTATGAAGACACTCTTTACACATGGAGGACACATACAAGTAAACTGATAGTGAGTCTGAAATGGGGTCTCCCTTTCTGAAAAACAGCTCAAGCTATAGTGAAGATTTACCCACATTCAGGGAAAGACTTAGCTCTTGGGTTACACCTTCCTAGATGTTCACTCATGGCAATACCCAGAGGCAGGTTTCCTCAGTAACTAAATCTCATCAAGTTGACAAGGAAGACTAGCCAGAACAGCTCCCAAGGACACCTCCCCTCCCCTCCCCGCCCCCAGAGTGATCCACTTCCTCCAGCTGGTTCCCACCTCCTAAAGTTTCAAGAACTTTCCAAATAGCGTCAGCAGGGCCATGAATTCAACACATAAGCCAATGGTGACATTCCATAGTCAGACAGATACCCTCCAGCCCCACTTCCTGAATTTCAAAGTGTAGTAGGCAGGAGACTATTAGGTTGTTCCCAGCCGCTCAGACCCTAAATAATAACACAGAAACTGTATTAATTAAATAACTGCTTGGCCCATTAGCTCTAGCTTCTTATTGGCTATCTTTTACATCTTAATTTAACCCATTTCCATTATTTTATATTTTACCACAAGACTCACGACTTACCAGCAAGATTCCAACGTGTCAGTCTCGGCTGCAGCTCCATGGCTTCTCCCTGACTCTGCCTCCTTTCTTTCAGCATTCAGTTTAGTTTTCCCTGGCTATCTCTACTCTACCCTATCACAGGCCTAAAACAGTTTATTTATTAACCAATGGTATTCACAGCATACAGAAGGGAATCCCACATCATGAAAGATTCTTGCTTCAACCAAGCTACCTCAGGCATGGATGAGCTTGAGGGAGAGTTTCTTTACGATAAGAACTTGTCAGCTTGAATGTAATTAAGTCTCAGAACCAATCAAGTGTCTCCAAATTTTGCAGCCACCAACCCTTCACACTGCTTACTTCCTCACATAGCAGGCCCTTCCCCCAGGAGTCAGTCACACCACAAACTAACACTTGGCTCATGTTTCCCATCCTGAGGGTGGGCACCAGTGTATGAACTTGCAGCTATCTCCCTTTGATCAACTCAACTGTTTGAAATTTGCTCTTTTTAAATTCTTTAATTGGTATATAGTAAGTGTATGTGTTCATACTGAACATTTGATACATGTATACAACGGGTAATGATTATATTGAGATAATTATCACAATCATAACTGCAAACATTTATTGTTTGTGGTAGGAATGTTCAAACTCCTACAAGATATTTTGAACTATTTGATTAAAATTGTTGTAAGCCATAATTATTCTACTGTGCCTTAGAATATCAGAAGTTGTTTCTTCTGCCCTCCTGACCCCTGAACCCTTTAACCACCCTCTCCCCTCCCCCCCACACTTCCCACCCTCTGGTAAACACTCACCCTCTATGAGCTAAATTCTTTTAGATTATACACATGTATTGTCTTTCTGTGCTGTCTTTCTGTGCCTGACTTACTTCACTTGACATAATGTCCTGCAGTTCTATCTACATTGCCACTAAGAAACAAATATTACTCTTCGTATGCCTGTATAGCTTTTCTTTGTTTGAATATTTCATTTTTTCTTATCTGTTCATCTACTGATGAAGACCTAATCTAATTCTGGGTTGTAACTGTTTAAATCTCCATTTAAAAAACATTGTGTCGGGGCTGGAAAGATGGCTCAGTGGTTAAAAGCATTGCCTGCTCTTCCAAAGGTCCTGAATTCAATTCCTGGCAACCACATGGTGGCTCACAACCATCTGTAATGAGGTCTGGTGCCCTCTTCTGGCTTGCAGACATACACACAGACAGAATATTGTATACATAATAAATAAATAAGTATTTAGAAAAAAAAACATTGTGTCTCTTCAACCTGTAAACTTCACTTCTTTTGGATATGTACTTGTATGGGATGCTCAGTCATATGACAATTTCTCTATTTTGTTTTCCATAATGCCAGCCCTAGCTCACATTCCACCAATGATGTACAAGTTTTTCTTGCTTTCAACCTCACATTCCAGCCAGCCAGTCTCAAAGAAACACATAGAGGCTTATATTAATTAATTATTGTCTACGTTTAGCCATGTGGCTTGGTACCTTTTCTCAATGAGGCATTCTCATCTTGCTTCCTCTGCATCTGGCTGGTGACTACTCTGCCTTTCCTCTTCTAGTCTGGTCATCCCACCTATACTTCCTTCCTGGCTACTGGCCAATCAGTGTTTTACCAAACCAATATGTGTAAAAAAATCTTTATGGTATAAAAGAGCATTATCTCACAGCAAGTGATTATGAGTTCTTGCTTTCAACTGTGTGTGTGCTCATGCACATGCATGTGTGTACATGATATGTATATGAGTACCTATGGAGGCCAGAGGTCAAAGTCATCTTCATCATTCTCCAACATACTTTTAGAGACAGAGTCTCTCAATGGACAAAGAGCTCACAATTCAGTTACTAAAGCAGTCAACAAGGCCCAGAGACCTTTCTGTTATGCCCTCTTCCAACACTGAAATTACAGGTATGTGATGCTGCTTCTGACATCTGATAAATTATACTACATGAAAGTAAAAATAAAATTTGTATCTAATATTTATGGCTTAAGATGTCTCATGAAATGTGTGTATTGGGGATCCAAACTCAGGTCCCCACACATGTGTAGCAAGCACTTAACAACTGAGCAATTCCCCCCCAAGCCCCAGTACTTACTACTTTGGTCTTAGTTCTATCATTGGCTAAAATGAAAGGTTGTTACTAATACTGGAGAGAAATCCATTTATTGTAGCCTTTGGTGTCAGTTTTACTCTTGGGAGCCATACAGGGCAACACCAACTTTTTCATCAACATCGTAGCTTTGTTTGAATCTCCCTAGAACTGTGGGGTCCTTATTGCTGAAGATTATGTCTGATTATTATTGAAATGCCTAAAGTCTAACACAATGCCTAACAGACCACAAGTGCTAAATAGATTTTGATCATATTAACAATGTACAAATGATTTGAGAATAAGTGCATGTGTGATGAAGGATGCTACATGAAAGCACAATTAATATTAATGTGCAGTATTTATGGCTTACAATATCTCATTGCTCTTTCATTATTATTATTTCCAGGTCAAAAATACTTAAAACTAAAAAAAAAAAATGTCATTTTCTGCTGAGACCTCCCCAGTGTCTCTCCAACAATGGCTGTTGCATTCAAGAATGATAGTATCATGTTCCTAGGACCCATTTTCCCTTATAATACAGGCCACTGTCTCAAATTATCACCTTCTCGGTTGCAGAGGAAAGTAGACTATAATGGAATGACATTGAGAGCAAATCCATTTGGTCCAGACAGATAGAGTTAGAAGTTCCAGACGTGGCAACCTTTCTTCCTTACCTCCTTGTCACACCTATTCTGTGACCATAGAGAGAATTCTCCTGTTTCTGTGCTAATGAGGTATTTCTCTGATGCTTCCTTCTCTAGCCACACCCGACATGCCACAGAGTGATGCTCTGCCTTACGTCAGTCTCCTAGAGCACAGAAGAGCACCCCTCACGCACGCGTAACTGTATCTTATTTACCTCTGTCTCTTGCCCAGCACCAGATCTGGACATGCTCAATAATATGCAAGATCTTTCCTGCAATGCACTTAAAATTGGTGCATGTTCAGCCAAAGCAAATGGCCAGGCGCATGTCTGCCCTTCAGAAGAAGTAGCTGGCCAGGTGCCTCTGAGAGAAAGCCTCTCATTTCTCTGTCATATTTATACAAATGAAAAATACTGGCACTGTCAGTAAGTGAGCTCCCTTCCTGCCAGGGTTTTCATATAATTCACAGTTTCGTTATATGCTGCTGAACCCGCATATCCACACATTAGCCGTTTCACACAGTGAGCAAAGCTGGCTAATTTATAGTCATGCCCTTGCACCCTGACTTGCAGAATACCATATAAACTGCGGACTCGTCCTAAATACCCAGTACACTCTGCCCCTTCATCTACTACTGCTCAGCTAATTTCTCTTCTGCTGCCTAGGCTCCATGTCCATTGGCTCCACAGCTGAGACTCTCCTTCTCTGGCAGGTTCAACGGCCAACTTGCCTCATCTGTGAAGTGCGAGATTCTGATTGTTGTTGTAGGTTGAATGAGTGTGCCCCGCAAAGGACCATGTATTTGAGGCTTGACTTCTAGGACGCCACTTCTAGAGGACCCTATGGACTGTTGGGCGATGTCTTGCTTTCTTTTCCAACTGCCATGTCGCAATACCCTGAGGAAAGCAACTTAGCGGTGGAGGGGTTGATTTCACTCACAGCTCCATGCTCTACTCCAACACTGTGAGAAAGCTCCAGCGACAGGAGACAAAGAGAATTAGTCATGTTGAGTCCCCAGTCAAAAGGAGAGAGTGGTACATGTGTGCACGCTTATGGCTCAGCTTGCTCTTCTCCACTCTTACATAATATAAAATCTCCTGCACAGGGAATGCGCCACCCACAGTGGACAGGTCTTCTAACCTCAGCTATGATGGTCAGTATAACCTCCCACAGATACCCGCACAAGCTAACCAGATCTCAACAACCCATCATTGAGACGCTCTTCCCAGGGGATCTTAGATTGCATCAAGTTGACCAAGGTAGTCATCGCAGACGATGAGGCCTTATGGGAGATTCTTAGGCCAATGAGGTCATTTTCTTAAAAGACACTGTGGGAGATCAGTTTCTCACTCTCTCTCTCTCTGTTCTTGGCTTTTGATGTTAAGCAATTTGCTCCCCACATACTCCCACTGTGATATGCTGTGTTCACTAACTACCCAAAGCAGCAGAGTTTTGGAATCTCGAACTCAAACCTCTAGAACCAGAAGTCAAATTTTACCCTTTTCTTTTCATTTGCCTTAGGCAATCTACTGTGGTATCAAGAAACTGATGAATACGTCTATCTTCCCTGCGGGGTCTTCTGTGTACTCTCCTATGAAGAATGGTGGCCTCATGGAAAATGGTGTCTAAGGTCTGGTCCTGCTCTGGTCAGGTATACTGCCCCCTACTCTAAGCCTAGCCTACCAAGTTCAAGCACCCTGCCATGGCTAGTGTGATTGGCAGTGTCGCTCTCTGGGCGGCAGCTGCAATTCTGAATGGCTGTGTTCAGCCCTCTCATTGTTTTCCATGTAGTAGCTCTGCGACAGGAAGTGAGGAGGCAGCTATTGTGTGACAGTGCCCTTGCACACAGAGATAATAAAGCCCCTTAGGGACCCATACACAGTGCTGTGTATCATTTCTGATCCCAGGTCAGTCACCCCGCCCCAAACCCCCAGCCACAGAAAGGCTTGTGTCCACAGGTAAGTGTTTTCACTAGGAAAAGGCCACTGTGATGATAGCTTTTACAGGACTTATATTTCAACCTGAAGAATGCCGGGGCTCTGTCGTTCCTAATGTCCGTACAGAGCAAAGGATATTTAAGGACTCTGAAATACTGCGGCAGGAAATTGAGGTTCAGCGGGCTGCATATAAAGTGATGGAAAAAATACCCTCTTTCACTATCTCTTCTTCCCCCCCGGGTCTGTGGTTCACAAACTGCACAGCATAAATTGTGGAGCAAACCATGCTGGAATATCAATAAACCTACATCGACCCGAGGCAGGAACTCAGCTTGCAGCACAGGGACTTTTTTTTTTTTAGACCTTGGTTGGCAGCCAGGTGGATGAAAGGAACCAAAGAGCATAGCAGCTTTGCAGCTACCAAGAAAGGAGTTAGGATTCAGGAGATGTTCCCCAAGTGCCTGTCTGTAAATTCATGAGGAATGAAGTCTCCTGGAGGCTGAACAGTGAGGTTAATGAGGAAAACACAGGCACCACCCCAGAGGCCACGAGCCCCAGGTCTATGTTCGACCCACGCATTGGGAATTTAACTGTGGGCTTCTTTAAAATCCGCTGAGGTCCTAAGGTCCTGGGGCTCGGAAGGTGACCTCTTTATAGAGGGAGAGCTGCTAAATGAGGTCATTAGAGTGGGTTCTAATCCAGTGTGCCTGAGAGCTGTGGACAAAGGGGAAAGCTGGATTCAGACCTCCACTGAGATAAGGCAGAGCATCCACAGGCCTGGGCTGTTGTAAGCGTGGGGGCTGGGTAGCGTGCAGTGCCACAGTGGTAGATCACAAGCTTTTTAAGTCACTGGAAAGTCACTTCTGGGGTTGAGAGAAGTGTGACTCACTGGAGAGATTTTATAGCCAGTAATATTGACCTGAGGGGGCTGAGAATGTAGTTTAGTAGATAGAGTGTTAGCCTGGCATGCAGGAGGCCCTGAGTGCTAGTCTCACCACTGAATAAAAACACGTATGACCTCAGGCTGCAATGCCAGAACTTGTTCAAACTCACAACACAATGAGATTGAGGTCAGCCTGGGCTTTAAAAAGAGAGAGAGAGAAAAAGCTACCTAAAACCACCTAGCTAGCACCAAATAGTGGAAATAAGATTCAGGACTCCTCTCTCCCAACTGAAGGTCAGTTCAGGGATCATGTTTTAGTGGTTACCTAAGACATGCCACACATGACATCTTTGCATCTCTATAACCACCTGGGAGGACAGGCAGCAGGGTATCAGCATTAGAATCAGATTTTGGTGACCACACTGATGTCTGCAGAGTTGGGCCATTGCCCAATCAAACTGAAAGTCAGGAAAGTCACTATCAGCTCTCAGATGTCTTCTCCGCTTCCTTCCGGCTGTCTTCAATGTCATGAATATTTACAGAGCGGAGTCCTGTTTATCCAGGGTCTGTGATAGGTGGCATGGAGCTGGGTGGGTGGGGGCAATTGCTGAAGATAAAAATAGCGCCTGAGCCTTTCGATTTTCAGTATAGCCGGACGTTGTACTAGCTACTGGGATCCTAAGCATTTGTCTCCGGCAGAAGCAGCAACACAGAGTCTGAAACATCTCTCAGCCTTTAGGGTTCCAAGTTACATAGGTATAATGTCCAAAGGAGCATTTGAGACAAATATGTACTGGGGAGTATTTCTCTGAGTACTTCAGGAAAATCTAATGTGAAACCAAGCACAAAGAGATCTTTTAACGAAGTTAATATAGGGGCTAGAGAGATGGATCCGTGGTTAAGATCACTCGCTGCTCTTCTAGAAGTCCCTGGGTTAAGTCCCCGAACCTCCATAGTAGCTCACAACCACCTGTTACTCCAGTTCCAGGGGCTCCAGCACCCTCTTCTGCCCCCCCCCCAGGCGCTGTGTTCACACGCAGCACCCATCCTTACCCAGGCTCATGTACTTACATACACAAACAAAAAAAAAAAGAAAAAAGTCTGAGATAACACACACATATGTATGTGTGTATACATATGTGAGTATGTGTATAGGAAATTACACATTTGTGAGCTGAGAAAAGGAAGATTGCCCTGACCTTCCTAGATGATTAAGAATTACTGTTCAGAGATGTTACAGCACAGCGCGATGAGAGACTTTCATCCTGAGGTTCTAGATCAATGACCTGGTAGACTTTGTGAAATTAATTGACTACACTGACAGCTTCTTAAAAGTCAGCAACAATAAAGTTCATCCCTTGGTGTAATCGGCTATGTGGGCTGAGCCATGCATTCCACACTTGGTGTCCTTGGGCCAGGAGAATGCAGGAGACTGGGTCTTCACAAGGACTAAGCCGGGAGCCAGGAGGAGAAAAGGCTCTGGTGGTCACCCCTGAGTATGAGAATGAAGTTCTGTTGGAAAGGAGTTAGAAAAGGTTTCAGAGGGGCTGGTGTGCCCATAGTGCTGCAGAACAAGTCCAGTGTCCTTCATACAAACCTACCACTGGGCACCTAAAGCTAGGCTGGGCAATCACATTGCCTCTCGAACTTGGGCATCCTCATTTTGCATTTGCCTAACAAATGATGGATGTTGATTTTGTTGAGCCGTGCAAGCATCCCCTGAAATAATGTCTCTGGCACACTCCGCACAGCCCCAATTCCAGGGTTAAATCCACCAGATACTCGCTAAGACTGCCACTGGGCGGAGAGCTGGAGACTAGGTACAGAAGATGAGGTCTGTGGTACTGTTGGGAAGGGGTGGGGAAGACATTCCAAGGAGCAAGATAAACCTCAGAATCGATTTTCCAGGCCAAGAAGAAAAATGCTTCTTTTGTGAATGTTTCTATTTCACCTGCAGTGTCGGAGAAATGTAAGCCAAGAATTCACAAGGGAGATGGTATCTGAAACCCCACCTTGGCTCCAGAAATGCAGGAGGCACACACATTTGCATTTTACTCTTCCCTATGGGCAGTCTTTCTCCTTAGCCTCCATCACACACCCTGTCTCCAAAGTGCTCTGCCAAAGCACTTTGTTCACAACAGGAGAGGGGGTGGGGAGTGGGGATCACTTTGTAGTACAAGAGGCTGGGAGTGGGATTTTTCCAAGCTGGCCAGCACTTTAGCCGTCCAGTTTTCCCGTTATGTACTGAGTTTCTTTTCTATACCAAGCACTGCATCTAAGGGAGACACAAAGATACTTCTGCTCTCACTCTTGTTCTGGAGAAGCAACTCGATAGTAATGGGAAAGGCTTGATACACAGACGTCAAAGGAGAGAAGAACCCCAATGAGGACCTCAGAAAAGCAGTGTGATTGCTTAAGGTCTATGCTACCTATCACACGGTGCAAACCAAGAGTCTACCTGGAGGGGGGCTATGAGCAGATGAAGTGCACACCCAGCTCCCCTTCCCAGTCCCAGAAGCATATTGACTATTATCATATTGGAAATGTCATATATGAGCTGGGCCCGTTGTCCTTCCAGCCCCCTCTAATCCTTGGGACGTTCCAAATACACGCTTCAGTCTGAACCACAAATTCAGCATCTTTTAGGCGACTTATTATAGATGTTGAGATTGTACCTACTTCCTCATGCTACAACACCGTCTCCACCCAAGGAACCTTACCTGAATGCACTTACCTCTCCCTGGACAGACTAAAGCTTATTTCAGAACCCCTCCCCCATATGCTGTCAACATTAACAAGGCTCTTGCTTACATGATGACCTGACTCCATCACCTCTAAGACTACATCGCCTCTCCTTTTCCAAAAACCTAACCCTGCCCTCCTCCAAAGGTCCCTTCTGAAGAAAACGTAGAATTAGAGCTGGGTAAGATGAAGAATGTCGTCCAAGCAGCTCCTGATGGGACCCGGGACACGTGCATAACACTGCCCTCAATGGAAGCTGTGCTGAGCTTCCTCTCTATGGAAAGTCATCTCTGTGAGGGGTTCTGTCACCCTCCTTTCTGCCTTTCACACTGTCCATTTCCTGCTGACACAAAAAAATGTAAATGTTCAGTTGGGGCTGAATGAGATTAGAAAGGTTAATGCTGAGATGATTGGCTCTACTCTGAGAACCACCTTTGATAAGGTGTGTCACTCACCAACCCTGGGTATGACTTTGTACAGTTTACACCCTGAGGTGGCAGAAGTGCTCAGGAGCTGAACCTTCCATACCCACCTGTAGCTTTCAGTAAGTCATTGCATACTGACGGTTCAGACTCAGGTGAAAGGCGGCATCGAGTCACTGCCACCAGAGAGATACAAGTGTGCTGTCCAGCCACGGAGCTGCCTGGGGTTCCCTGAACTGGATGAAGACAAGGCAGGAGGCTGGAGGTTGCAGACAACAACGTGTGGGCCGCTGATAGTGGGGTAGGTCAGAGACGAAGCAAGAGTCTATCAATTGTGGTTGTGCTGTTTGTATGTGTGAGAAAGCCCTGAAAAATACCAGACGGATGGGGCATTTTCTTCAGCTACTGCAAATTCTTTCAAATGTTAGCAACTTACTTTTTATTTTATGCTCTGCCTGAAACATTTCTATGTCTTAGAGATGGCTTCAAAAATTATTTTAATCAACCCGTTTAAAAAGCGAGGGATAATTAACTCAGTGGGTTATTTTTTTTTTTAAGACACAAAAGTCAAAAGGAGGCATGTTGGGAAAAAGAGGTGTCTAGAAGGGGTGGGACAGGATGAATGAGATCAAAATACATTATATATATTCATGTTCATATTTTAAATTCTCAAAGAATAAACAAAACTGGTTCTTTATGAAAAGGTAAAGGACATCAGGCAAAAGGGAACACATGTGCCGGGCAGACAATGTTCCTATTGGGACATAAGAGGCAGGACCAACACAGAGACATTCTTTGTTGGAGTCCTGGGTTCTCCATACACTCCTGCCCCATATACAACAAACAAAGACTTCAGTCCCATTACCTGGCCTTGCCAGATAGGTGAGAAGTTACTTAAGTCTATGCTTGCCTCTCCGGGAACCCTGTTATACAGCTTTTGATTTTCAAGTTTCATCTTGTGAAGTGGCAGATAATTGAGCTGTGACCGCTGAGCACCACAAACTGATGGAATTCTTCCACCAGAATCTTCAGAAGATTTGGAGAAGCCATAACTAAGATTCCAGATGTTTAGACTAGAGAGGCATAAGCATAAAACACAAATAAAAATTTGACATTTTAAAAGCTCTGAAGGAAACATGTATAGAGCAACATGTGTACATTGTAATAGTTCTGTAAATTAAATCTTGGAGTTCTGGAAGCAATGGCAGAAGCATGTAAAGAACGGTGTTGGCCATGATGCCTTAAAGGGGTTTGCAGAGAAGACGTTCTGTGAGGTTTCTGGAAACTGTGTCATCTACTAGCTCTGGGTTGTACCCGGAAGAGAAAGATCTCATGTGCCTGCAAACAAGTGCCCTGGAGTCCATACACCCATATGGACACCAAGCCTTTGGAGCCATAAGTATAAATAAACTCTTTCTTCCATAAAGTGCCTTGGTCATGGTGTTTTACCACAGCAATAGAAAAGTAACTAGCATACATATATTAGGTTATAAGTCTTGGGGAGAAAGAACCAATCTACCCATGATTTATTCTTTTTCCCCAATGTCCAGTGCCCTAGTATTTTTTTCAAGGCTCCCCAATAGAAACTCAGTGAATACTTGTTAGGATGGATGGATGGATGGATGGATGGATGGATGGATGGATGGATGGATGGGTGGTGGGTGGATGGATGGATGGATGGATGCGTGGATGGGT
>NW_004949108.1:4964113-4984689 GCF_000317375.1 Microtus ochrogaster | reverse complement strand
GATTGATGGATGGATGGATGGATGGATGGATGGATGGATGGATGGGTGGATGGATGGACAGGTTGAGGGTGGAAAGTGAATGGATGGGTGGCTGAGAAATGGACAGACAGAAAGGTAGATGGATAGATGGACGTGGATGGATGGGTAGTGATAGGTGGTGGATGGATAGATGGATGGATAAAGATAGATAGATAGATAGATAGATAGATAGATAGATAGATAGATAGATAGATAGATAGATAGATAGATGATAGACAGATAGACAGATAGACAGATAGATAGATAGATAGAAAGATAGATAGATAGATAGATAGATAGATAGATAGATAGATAGATAGATAGATAGATAGATAGATAGATGATAGACAGACAGACAGCTGGATGAAGAGTAGGTAAACATTAGTTGGCTAGATGGGTAAATCTGCTGGTTACAGTGCATAAACATCCAGAACACAAACATGCTAAGCATTGGATAGAGTATGAACTATTGCTTATTCCCTCCTTTCCCCCAAACTGTCAAGTCATACTGAGCAACCCAAGAGAAGACCACAGTCAGTGACATCTCTGTGCACCCAGCCATGTGCAATCAGCTATGACCAAGGAAAGTTGACTTGCCATGAAGAACTGCCATTTCTAGAATTCTTCAGCTATTGAGCTAATTTGCATTTTCCTTCAACATGAACTGATTTTAAATGGAAGAAAAATCAACTTCTGCTTTGCACTCTAATGGGAGGATAAAAGTTATACAATGATGAATTTCACTGATTGAAGCTCCTGCTCATTTTCTGCTGCTTGCTAGCCATTTGGTAGCATTTTAATTTAACTTTCCACATGCACATTCTCCATTAATATTTATGAAATGATTACTAGCTGCAGCTTAGTCCTTAAAAGCTGGATTTGAAGCAGTCGGCAGAATACATTCTCTAGAAGTTGAGAACAAATAATGCTCTAATGAGCTGTTAGAAGGCTTTCATGTCTTAATGCAGCTTTTCTCCCAAAAGTAAGAAAATTAAAAATCAGTATTGGCCTAATCAGCAAGTAGAAATTCCAATAATCACACTAAACTTTGTATATTATGGGAATCTTTAGACCAAGTACAATTCCAGACTTTGTGTAGATATGGGGAATCTTCAGCACCCAGGAGAAAAAAAAATCAAAGCTCCCCCCCCAAGACCCATGTTTGCATCATAGCAACTGGAATATGTCATAATTTCATAGTTGAGAAATTCTTTTATTCACACATGCTTTTAATTTTGTCCTTATAACAAATCCATGAGATGGGTGTTATTATCATTCCTCTCTTACAAATTAGGGCACTTAGGGTAAGAAAACTTAAGCAAAACCATCCCCTTAGTAAACACTCTCTGGATGACAGTCACAGACTTTTGTGCCCAGTGCTTGCATCTGGGCCCTGAGCATTTCCAGCCAACCCTCTGGGAGCCCACGGTTGCCATGAAGAGAAGCATTCAAGGAAACAGACCATTGCGACAGGCAAGGGACAAGACTGACAAGAACAAAGGATGGTACAAGGTTCGATACAAAGACAAAGAATAACTACTAAAAACTGAAGCAGGGTCAAGAAGGGTGGTACTGGACAATGAAGTCCACACACACACACACACACACACACACACACACACTAAATCAACCAAAGACTAACCCCAAGGACATCTCACAGATCCATCATGGTGACATCAGCATCAGAATTTTCTGCCACAGAATGAGCAGGGGAGGAAGGGACGCTTTGGGGAGACAGCATGGACCAGATGGAATAGGACTTCTGCTGGATTCAAGTTTTATGCCTTTTTTCCTCTGTATAACCCACTTTATAACCCAAATGAGCATGGGGTAGGACCACTGGCAATACCAGAAGCCACAATTTCTTAAGTAACAAGAAATTATCTTTTAAAAGTATAACAATGACCTGGTAGAATATATGAATTAAGGCTGATGATTGACACAGACAAGGCAAGTATACCAGATAGAAATTCAGAAACAGTGCAAGGACTTGAACTAGGCATATGGTGGTGACCTTGAAATGAAAACTAACCTCCCAAAGGAATGGCAGAATGAATAGCTGAACCAAATTACAAGCTCAACACACCATGCCCACTGATTTTACAGATGGGATCTGGAAACCAAGTCTGGGTGGGCTTGGCAGATGTATGGGAAGGTGGTGGCAGACTTGGAATGAAAGTTCCACATACCACTCACTGGGATAAGGTTTAGTGACAATGTCCTGCCTCCACCTTAACAATCTCTTAGAAAAGGGTTTTCTCTTAGCAGTCAGAGGAGGTGAGCATGATCTCCTTCTGCCTCCCTTTTGCCTGTCTGAAAAAAAATGATACTACCTCTGACACAATCCAACATACTCTAAGATATGCTAACACAAAGTACTGATGAAGAAAATTCATCTGTGGTAGTGGGGGTTCTAGAACTTACCAGATACTGGGGCATCTGGGGTCATGCTAGGGAGCCTTGATCTTGCACAATTCTTCTGGTTTGCACTGTCCCTTCTGTAGGGCAAGGGAAGGGCTTCCTTCCAACACAAGCATCTTTTACTCCCTCGAACATAGTTCTCTCTGACTTCCAGACTCAGATCCTTTCACTATGGTAGAAATTACCACAAAAAAAAACACACAATTTGCCTTGATACAATGTCACTGAGGCATTAGTCAGGGTCTTTTGAAAGAGCAGTGATTAAGTTACCTTGCATGATATTGTGGATTAAAAGAGAACATTAGGGTGTCCCTTAGGCTTCAGTAGTGGACCAGAGAGAACAAAAGGCCTGCCAGTCAAGTTTCCGAGCACCACTGAGAGAGAGAACTCATTGAAAGGAGAACTCCACCTTCTCGTACACACATACACACACATGAACACTGTCGCAGTTTGAAATGTCCCCTGCGGAGCTGGGTATCTGAATGCTTGTCTCAGCATGGAGCAGGTGCTGAGGTGAGGCCTAGCTGGAAGATGTGAATCACTGGATGCAGACGTTGAGGCTTCTTGGTCTGGCCCCACTTCCGGTCCTCAGTCAGCTTGACCGGAAATGCATGGAGACCAGCTGCCGCACACTCCTGTCGCTTTGCCTTCCCTGCCATAATCGACTATTTGAACTACCTACCATTGAATGTGAGCCAAAAACAAAGCAAACAAACAAGACACAACAACAACAAAAACACCTTTTTCTCTTACGTTCTTCACACATACACACACACACACACAACACTGTCAATAGACAGGATCTGGAATTTTCCCCACACCAAGCGATGTCATCTCCTCGTGACTTTGTATCACAAAAGAATGTTAGTTGGGACCACATTTTTTTTCTTTTTTTTTTATTAAATTTTATTATTCAATTAAGGATCTCTGCCTCCCCCCCCCCCCCACCGCCTCCCATCTCCCTCCCCCTTCCCCGATCAAGTCCCTCTCCCTCATCAGCTTGAAGAGCAATCAGGGTTCCCTGACCTGTGGGAAGTCCAAGGACCGCCCACCTCCATCCAGGTTTAGTAAGTTGAGCATCCAAACTGCCTAGGCTCCCCCAAAGCCAGTATGTGCAGTAGGATCAAAAACCCATTGCCATTGATCTTGAGTTCTCAGTAGTCCTCATTGTCCTCTATGTAAGTCCGGTTTTATCCCAAGCTTTTTCAGACCCAGGCTAGACCAAGACCAGGTGAATTCCCGAAAGATCATCACCATTGTCTCAGCGTGTGGGTGTACCCCTCGCGGTCCTGAGTTCCTTGCTCATGCTCCCCCTCCTTCTGCTCCTGATTTGGACCTTGAGATTTCTGTCCGGTGCTCCAATGTGGGTCTCTGTCTCCTTTCATCGCCTGATGAAGGGACATGATGCCAAGTCAAACTATGATTTCTATCTAACTAGTTTTCCCCATCTCACCTAACCAGGACCTGCCTCTCGTCACCTGGCATGATCACGGCTCCTTAGCTCAGCTTCCCTTTATCCCCAGCCTTTCAGAAGATGCTTCCGTCTGTGCCGTGCCATTATCCTTCCAACAGTTAAGTGGAAATGGGCAGATCAGAGACAGATGCCCAACTGGGCACGATCTGAAATTTAGGACACTTCTTCCACATTTGCTGAGCCTTGCATCCCTGTTCTGTGAACTGGGATACTCGGTTTGAGTACACAGTCAGTGCTCAATAAATGTTTAGTTCCCTGTCTTCCCATTGCCCTTCATCCCGAGGATGGCAGAGACCTTCACTTCGCTGCTCCATTTGCAATTCCAGGGACTGCCAAAGTTCTTTTTGCTGCTCTTTTCTTATATTTTATTTCTATTTTTTTCTTTCTTTCTTTTGTCCAAAGCCCTTAAAGACAAAATTCCCCTGGGATGACATTTCTGTGGAGGTCCTAGGCATGTCCTTCTGTAGAAGAAGATACAATAGGATATCTTAGCATTAATTACCAACCCAGCAGGATCTAGAGTCAGGATACAGGCCTCTAGGCACACCCATGAAGAATTATCTGATTTATCCAGAGGCCAACCTGTGAGGGATTCTCTTGATTAGGGTAATGGAGGCACAGAGATCCACCCTAGAAGCTATAGTACTATTACCTGGGTTTATTTGGGACTCCATAAGAAGGATGATATCCAGGCACCAGCAATCATCACTTCCCTATTCCTGACTGAAGATGCCACCTGACTGGGTGCCTCATACTCCTGCCACCATGACATCTTCAAGAACAGCATCCTTTCAAATGATAGGGTCATTTCCTCCTCCTTCAACTGTATTTTCTCATAGCTATAGGGGAAGTAGCTAACACAATATCCTATTCATAGAAATCTCCCATTAAAATATACAAATTATGAGAGGCAAGAGTTAATGGGTTTTGTTATATTGTATCTGGATTTTTTTAAAAAAAAATCTCAGTGTTTCTATATGCCTGGAGTCTCTCTGAAATCAATAAACCAAACCTATGTTTCCTTGACACTCATTTTGGAGCACGTAAAAGAAAAATCAGTCTATTAATTTGGTAGGTTAAAACAGTCACAGTCGGGAGGGCAGAGGCCTGGAATGCTAATGCTTTGGGAAGGGCACTCATCAACTGGGCAGCATGAAAGGGAATTAGCTGAAGAGCTCCCTTCTCCGCCCAGTGCAGCCTACAAGCACAGAGCAGCATACTTTCATCTCAATGGGAACTCAGTCCAGATTCACTAACCACGAGACCAAACCAGCACAAAACAAGACCACACCAGCACAAAATGGTTTGCACACTGCTAATTAGAAACCGTGCCTTCCTTCTTTTCTCACCTAAATACTTCCTTATATTCCTCCAAGCCTAGTTCAGTGGCCTAGACATCAACTTGTGTGGTAGTGCCACCCTGGTGTCTACATCTGGGTTCCATGCTGCTGTCACCTAGCATACCCTGAGCTGGTGGCACCTCCACAGAGGTGTATTGCACACATGTGTCTATCACTTCTGCTATGTCCCTGTCACTGAGGCTCATGAGCATAGGACCACCGCCTTTATTCCCAAGGCCACAGCACCTAACATACATCTTGTTATGTGCACAATCACCAGATAGCTAGTAGACAATCAGTAAATAAATAAGTTAGTAGATGAGTCAGGGAACTAACAAGCACATTTAATGAAGCATTTTAGCAAAAGAGTCAAGGTAGCATTTGGAGAGCCAGTGAAAAAGTATGAATTGCTGGCTAGGATACTGGGTTGAGCAGGGAGAGGGAAATCACGGGGTCATTTTAAGAACTGTACGCCAATCATGTTTCCAGCAGCAGCTAGTGGAGTGTGTTTCCTCACCTGTCAAATAGTCTGCTGTACTGTCTCAGTATTTCCACAGTACACAGCCCTGGGAGAACCCACATCAGCCAGTCCCGTGAGAATCCCACAGTGTCAGACTCCCATGCCATACACTTCCGTGATAGTTTCCCATAACATAAAGTTTCTACTCAGAAAGACTTGGTTAAGAAATGGGGCAGGAAGGCAGAGAGAGATGGCTCAGCTGTTAAGAGCACTGACTTCTCTTTCAACTGAACACAGGTTCAGTTCCCAGCACCCACAAGACAGCTCACAGCCACCTGAAACTCCAGTTCCAGGGGATCTGATACCTCTTCTTGCCTCTGTGGACAATGAATACATGTGGTTCACAGACATGCGTGCACTTAAAACACTAATATATACAAAATAAAAGTAAATAAATCTTTAAAATAAAACAGAGAGAAATTAGAGGAATGTCCTCTTTCTCCAAGTAACACTCAATGCTGACGGTCAACTTGACAGTCCAGAATCACCCAGGAGATAGACCACTGGGTATAGCTGTGATGGGATCTCCAAATTAAGTTAACCAAGGGAAGGAAACCCACTGCCCATGTGGTGGCAGCATCCATGGGAAAGTGAGCTGAGTGGCAGCATTCATCTCTCGCACTTCCTGACTACAAGCGGTGTGACCAGGCACGTCACATCCTTTAACCACACCTTCCCCGTGGTTCACACCCTCAACTTATAGGACAAAATAAACCCTGAGTCCCTTATCTTGCTTTTGTTGGGTATTTCGTCACAGTGCTAAGAAAAGTAATCAGTCCCCTCCTTGAGAGCAGAGATAGTTGGGAAGGACAGTGGAGGGAAGGCAGTAATGCTCCCGACCAGGACACATTTGCATCCTGTTGAAATAAGAGCGGCGGGCTGCTTCCCCCCACCCAGCTGCCCTAGCTTAGCTTATGCCCCGAAATAATTACACGAAAACTGTATTCTTTTAATCATTGCCTGACCCATTAGTTCCAGCCTCTTATTGGTTAGCTCTTACATATTGATCTAACCCATTTTTATTATTTTATGTAGTCCATAAGCTGGCTTACCAGGAATGATCTTAACCTGCGTCTGTCTGGCGTGGGAGAACCATGGCAACTCCCTGACTCAGCTTCTTTCTCCCAGCATCCTGTTCTGTTTTCTCCGCCTACCTAAGGGCTGGCCTATGAAATGGGCCTAGGCAGTTTCTTTATTAATAAGAAATCATTCCCACATCAGCATCCTGTGAAGCTAGGTTAATGCTGATGTAAGTCATGCGGCTGGTGAGGCAAGACTAAGGATTCAGATGGAAGCAGTCACAGCCACTCAAGTTCCCAGGCTACTGCTGATTTCTGCCTGCTCAACACTAAGCCCCGGAGGGCAGCATGTCTCCATCACCGTAGCAATCAGTGTCTGGCACAGCTCTTGGCTTCTACAGCCACAGTTAGTGTGGAGGGATGGTCAGACAATTGCAGGTGTCCCTCTTGTGGACAAGGTAGACACTGAACTCTTGTACCAGGCAAAAGTGGCAGCAGGGACCATAAATGGGCTCCTAGGCTCTTTGAAGGACTTAGATTTTCGTGTCTCCTCATAAAGGCATATTATCCAAGGCTACCTCTCTTGTGGGAAGATGCTCTTGCACACTGTAAAGATTTGTCACTCGTATTGAATTAATAAAACACTGACTGGTCATCCAGTAGCCAGGCACTAGGTAGAACAACCAAACTAGAAAAATTCTGGGAAGAGGAACATCAGAGATGCAGTTGCAAGCCAGACAAAGAGTAAGATAGATGAGGATGATTTACCGAGAAAAGGTACCAAGCCACAAGGCTAAATAAACATAAGAATTATGGGTTAATGTAAGTCGTAAGAGCTAGTTAGTAATAAGCCTGAGCAATAAGTCAAAGAGTTTGTGATTAATATAAGCCTTTGTGCAGTTCTTTGGGACTGAATGGCTGCAGGACTGGGTGGGAGAGAACCTTCCATCTACAATACCTCTACAAATGTGTTAAAAATATTTGGGTAGAATTACTGCAAAGAGGGGTTGGCAGGGATACTTGAGGACAGGGTAAAGAGACAAGTACTAGGCTGGGACCTAGGTCATTTAATTTTTAAGATAATCATACACTTATTTTGTACCCAAAACTAATGAAACTTTTGATTTTGTGTTTTTAGCAGATTTATGCATTTCTCTTTATTTTGTACTATGCTAGAGATGTAAGAATCATACATAATGTCCACAATGAATGTAGGATTTAATAGAAGAAAGGTCTATTTTATATTACATTGTAGGACTGAAAGGATGGCTCAGTTAAGTACCTGTGATGCAAGCATAAGGACCTGAGTTCGGATCCCCTGATCTCAGGTAAGAAGCTGGTTATGGCAGTTCATGCCTGTAACTACAGCAGGGAGGGCAGAGATGGGCAGAATGCTGACATCATTGGTGAGCTGATCTAGATGAATGGATAAGCTTCAGGTTCAGTTGGACACCTTATCTCAAAATATAAAAAGTGAGCATAATCAAGGAAAGACACCCGTGAGAACTCTGGCCTTCATGTGTACACATTTGCACAGCCCACAACAACAAGTACACAGAGCATGCATGCAACCTCCCAAAGACAGATCTAAGAACTGATAACACCTTTCCAAATCTGCTTATCCAAGAAGTAGGTATTACAAGTAATTTTAACACACATGAGTTTAAAAGGAGAAGAAAAGCAATGGCCATGAAGCCTTTTACAGATCACTTAGTAGTTTGAATGAGTGTTGCAGAAAGTTTATGTCACCAGTTGCTCATATAAAGCCATGGGTGACACAGTGACAGGATGATTCATAAAGATAGAAGGAAAATGCATTTCGTATCTTAAGTAGTAAGAATAGCGGTCGTAATGAGATCTGGAGTGTCTACCACACAGTAATCGCTTCATGCTTGACATCAATCATATGACACAGAGACTGGCTTCTCCCACTTCACAGATGAGGCACTCAGTCTGGTCACTGACATGGATGCAGTAATAGCATCAGGTACAACAAATAAGCTCGGGGGCATAGACGGGTGATGTCACTGTGCTGTGAATGTACTTTTATCTTAATAGTTTCTTGTACTTAAATTCTCATATGTGACCCTTTGCTGAGATTATAGTACATTTTCCACTTCCCTCCAGATCTTCTTATATACCCCTCCCTGCTTGCGTTCAAATTCATGCCCTCTTTTTTCACTAGTTATTTTTGCATGCACATATATTTGTATGTATATATGTGTATACATGTATATTATGCTTTAGGGTATGTGTATATATGTATATTTGTATACATATACGTGTGGGTGTGTGTTTAGGGCTGACCATTTGTGTCCTTCCCTGAGGAAGACCACTTTGGCTCACAGATTTACTTGGTTGCCTATAGTTCTGAGTATAGGCTTGAGCACAAATATTTTCAATAAAAGTGGAGTTATGCATGATAATTTAGTTATAACCAAAATTTTCCATATCTTCTAGTGTATATGCACATGAGTGCAGGTGCCCGAAGAGGCCAGCAGATGGTGTCATACTCCCTGGAGATTGAGTTTCAGGTGGGTTGAGCTGCAAGACGTGGTTGCTTGGAACTGAACTTGGAACTTCTGCAAGAGTAGTGCATGTTCTTCTCCACTGAGCCAACTCTCCAGCTTCATAAATAGCATTTTTTAGTGCAATAATATATTAGGACATCTGAGGCAAGACGCAGACTGCAAGCTACATCTGTGTGAGGTTATGCATGAAAGGAATCGGGGTGAAAACATAGATCTCTCCAAAGGGAAAAAGAACATTAGAAATGATAGCAGAGGTGACAGGACACCCGAAAAGCACAAAGGACCAGAGAGACTACACAGCAAAACTGAGGAAGTAGCCCGCAGCTCCATGGTGGGGTGAAGGAAGACAAAGCCTCCTTCACAGAGTGAGCCAGTCACCCTCCATGACAAGAACAAAAGCAACAAAGGCTGGCAAGGATGCAGAGGAAAAGCAGCCTTTTCACAGTACTGAGGGAGGTGTAAGGAGTGTAGCTACTATGGAAATCATCGCAGAGCCTCCCAAAAGAAGCTAAAGTATAATAATCCAGTGCAGTTCAGAACTTCTGATGCTGTCAGCATCCTCAAAACACTGGCACACCCATATTGTCTTATTGAGATTATTTATGTGAACCAAGGTGTTAAACCAGGCTGCCCAGCCCTCAGCAGAAGAATGGATAAAGAAGATGTGGTGTACAAGCACAACTGAGTTTTATTCAACCATAAAGAAGAATGAAACTGTCATTGGTAGGCAAATAGATAGAGCTGGAGACGATCGTATTAAGCAAAACAAGGCATGCTCACAAAGGTAGAGACAGCACGCTTACTCTTACACAGAGAATCTAGATTTAACTGTGTGTACATGCGTATGAGAGGGGGTGATCATAAAAACAGAGGGATGTGTACTTTCAGGAGAAGTGGGGGACTGGTGGGATGGTGGTGAGGGGGAATAGCAGAGAGCAAGGAGCAAACGTAGAGAAAAGACACAGCCTAATGGAATCCGTGGTTTTGTACATGGATTTGAAAAACTTAATGTGGAAATGCCAAATGAGAAAAAACTTTCATCGTTCACATTATGCACATATATATCCACACCTAAATCTATATCAAGATGTGTGTGCTTATCTGTTTTGTCCATTTAGTTTATACATATAATTTCATATTACCCTGTTAGAATAATTTCTTCATCTTTATCTGGCATGATAGGTGTAGTTACTTATCAGTAAGATATTATAATTCAGTACATGTATATAGTATGCAGCAATCAAATCAGGATAACTGGCATATTATATATAATATTACATTATATTATATGTAGCATGTAACTATCAAATACTATATTTTCCATTTGCTGTGACCTTTGAACTCTTCTTCTCTTGTTATATTGAAATGTATAATTAATTACCATAGAATAAGGTAAAAAATACTCCACTTCAACCAGAAGAACATGCAGATTCCTATCTCTAGTCACCTCTATGATAATCCTTTATGCTACCAATCCCTGAAGCATTTTGTTTCAGATTTGAAATTTAATACAATTCTATCAATCTCTAATATTTCCCAGTGCAGGAGATAATACAATTAAAGGCAGCAAAAAGACACATCATGATTGTAAGTATGAGCAGAATTTTCCCTGAGAGCGACGTAGAATAAGATGGTCAGCAATGAGTTATTATTGTGCTTTTCTACATGACCAGTGATGGACACCTAAGGCAGAAAAGTAGAACGGTCTCTGGGAGAAAGCCAAGTGTGGTGCGTGGAGGAGCCAGCGCTACTCACATAAAGAGGAGGGGACACAGAATCATTGATAAGATAAAAGGCAACATCGAAAGCTTAAGAAGAATTTCCCATCTGTTGGGAGAGCTTTGTTCTTACAGTGGTGTCTCCAGGATCATTACACAGGATCTACAAAGCCTAGTTACTCAGCTCTCAATTGAGCAGCTGCCTAGACCGTTCTACTGTTCTTTCCAGGGAAGAGCGATCTTTCCCAAGCAAGGCTGCAGCCTATCTGTGTCCATTTGTCAGCCTGCATCCCAGCTGTCATCATGACCCTGGCCTCTTTGAAGCTCTCTCGTCTGTCCTCCTCTTGAATAACATCATCTCAACCCCTTCTGTTTTACACCTTGCCCTTCAAGTATCACCTTCATTTTCTATATTTCCCATGGCATGAAAGTGTTCCCATGGTCCTTTCTTTTATTTGTACAGCCATAATGAGGGCAGATAAAGGTAACTAGACAATTAGAGTTCCCATCAGTCTAAGTATGAATGTGGTATGCTCAAGTAAATAGGAGAAGTTTGCCCTTACATATTGAAGTGATGGCCCAGTTCATAAACTACTTTCCAGGTAAGCATAAAGCCCTGAGTTTGGATCCCCAGAACCTATGTGAAAAGCATTGCATGAAGGTTTATGCCTCTAATATGCCTCTAAGGCCAGCACTTTGGAGGTGGAGACAGGAGGATCCCCAGAGCTCCCTGACAAGCCAGCATAACTTTACCAGTGAACCAACGCCAGGTTCAGAGAGAGACCCTGCCACAGAAAACAAGGTGGGCTTCAATAGATGAAGATATAGACATTGGTCTCCATCTTAGTCACACACCACTCCTACCTACCCCCACATACACACCTTTTCCTGTTCATCCATTCATTGGGCAGCTAGTTTGTGCCAGGCTTTCTGCTTTCTCTGCATTTCTAAACTCACACAATAACCAAATGCATTCAGAGGTAGTCAGGTGATCAGACAGGAAACACATACATATAAAGCATGTGTTATGTGCCAGGCACTAGACTATCTTCTGAAAACAATGCACTAAGGACCAAGACCCTTGCCTTATGAGGACTGCATTCTAGTGAGAAAAGCAAGTTGTGAACAAACACACATACATTAAATGGTTCTGGATAGTTGTGTAGTTATGGATAGGAATAAAAATAAATTAGGTATGAACAGAGAGGGTGTCAGAGATCAGAGGGGTGAAATGAGGGCCATCTCGACTCTAAGGGCATCTCAGGAAATAGCCTAGAGAACTGAAGGGAGCAACCAAGCTGTCTAAGGTCCTCGGGAGAAACTACAGAGAACATCCCATTGAAGGTCCTAATGTAGAACTCAGCATGTTTGATGAGGGAGAAACCAGTGTGTCTAGAGCATCCTGGGATGCAGGGGAGTAAGAGATATGGCTGAGAGGCTGACAGAGCTACTTCACGAGGGCTCCCTTGTGGTCCTTCCTAGATTGTGCCCTAGCAGTGAAGGCTGAGGTGAGGAAGGGGTGGCTCTGATGGGCAGTGTTTGCATTTTAGTAGATTGTCGGGATGGTATTGGGAGAAAGGATGAGCAGTGGGGGAGAAGGAGGAATAGAGCCAAATGAAGTCATGACACCTTATGATAGTTTCTCTGTTTGTGTCCATTTAGCAGACAAGGAGACTCAGATGGCACACTGTCACCATGGCCTCCATCCCTTAATACACTTAGCTGCATGACTTCACTGGACATGTTTCTGAATAAATAAAATGAGAGTTCAAATGACTTGTCTAAGTGCCAGCTGGCAAGGATAGGATGGGTACCTGATTTGGACAGAGTCAGCTGAGCTCCAAGCCCGAGATACTTTCCTTGGTGCCAGGATGGTCAGGCTCATGGCTACATACCATCTTCCTTTAATAAATCAGCTTGGGCTGATAACATTAACAAAAGATGGGTGGAAGAATATTCTCTCACGCACATACCATTATTACTTCATTTTCTGATGCTAGAGTTCAAAAACACATTTCATAGAAAGAAAAATAAATTTAATAGCCAAGAAAAGTCACAAGAATAGCTAATATCTTTAATAAAGGAGGAGTGAATCCCTAATTGTTAATATGAGAACCTTAGATGTAATATCTAGAAGTCACTTAACCATTGTGTTTCTATGACGGATTGTTCACAAAATAGAAGAGCTGACGCCCATTTAACTTCCCCAATTTACTGAAAATAGCATCATCCTGTTCTGTCGAATGAGCTGGACTCAAAAGACAAGTAGTCCATGCTGCCTTTCTCATATGTAGCCTATAGTTTATATATGCAATATGCAGTATATGCTAAAGCATAAATACACATTATATATGGCATGGGAGTTAAGCCCTATATGATATAAATATAACTACACATTTTATGGCATAAGAATTGAAGGAAGACTATTTGGGAAGGAAGATATTAGTGTGAATAGGGGACTGGAGAGGAGAAGGCCTGGGATAAGTTTGTTCAAAGACCAGGACATACTTGAATGAACACGCCATTATAAAAAAATGTAACAGTTCACACGGTGGCTACGCGTTAACAGCATTTTAAAAAATGGCCACATAGAGTGCCATGGTCAACGTCAACTGACAATTTGACACAGCCTAGAGTCACCTGAGAAGAGTCTCCTTTGGGAATTGCCTAGTTTGATCAGCCCGTGGTCATGTCTATGGAAGGACTGTCTTGACTGTGAACTGATATTGGAGGTCCTTCCCTGGGGTGCAGTGCTATATAGCAAGGGAAGCAGGAAGGATCATTCTTCCACGGTTTCTATCTTCATGTTCCTGCTTGAGTTCTTGTAGACTTCCCTCATGGTGGACCATTAGGGAACACATGACCCTGAATTACTCATGGTCAGAGTGTTGTATCACAACAACAGAAAGGAAAGTGGAAGACTAAGTTAGAGTATGTGATTCATCTATGACTATAACGGCAAACTAAAAATCAAAGTGACATTTTGACTTCTCTCACGAGAGAGAAGCCACAGAGTAGTCGTGGGTGCCAGAAACTGAGCTCCTTTGGGCCCCAGGCCACTTCCCCAACAATCCAGGATTGAAGCGATGTAGAAGTAAACACAGCCCTACTATTACCCATTTCCTCCATCCACACCTGATGGAGGAGGGTCATCTGTCTACGTGTTATTTTCATTGCTTAATAAAGAAACTGCCTTTGCCTTTAATAGGACAGCAGCTTAGATAGGCGGAGTAGACAGAACAGAATGCTGGGAGGAAGAAGGAAGTGAGACAGACGATATAGCTCTCCCCTCCAATATGGTCGCAGGTTAAGATCCTTTCTGGTAAGCCACCACCTTGTGGTGCTACACGGATTATTAGAAATGGTTTAATCAAGATGTGAGAATTAGCCAGTAAGAGGCTAGAGCTAATGGGCCAAGCAGTGTTTAAAAGAATACAGTTTGTGTGTTGTTATTTCCGGGGCTAAGCTAGCCATGCGGGCGGCGGGGCCCCAGGAACACAGCCCACCACTCGTTACTACACACACCATAGATGGAAGCTTGCCTGATTAGAGTTTAGAAACCCACACTCTTGTGCTTGGGGAGATGGGTTGGATTGTAAAGTACTTGTCATGTGATCATAAAGACCCACTAGCAACCACTAAAAAGTCAGGCATGGTAGCACACATGTGCAATCCTAGGGGAGGGAATTAGGGACAGGTGGATTCCAGTGGTTTGTTTGCCAGCCAGCAGCCTAACTGGAAAACCCCAGGTCCTAGTGAGAGATCCTGTCTCAAGATGGCAGCTTACATGGAATGAATGACATGTGAGATTGACCTCTGACCTCCATACACGTGCACACACACACACATGCACACATACAGTATGCATATACACACATTAACACATAAACACAAATAAATAGTTACTACATCTTGATCACAGTTGAAAACAAAATGTAAAAATAAAAACATGTACAGGTGGAAGTGATGGATTTATACGGGATAAGTAAGGAGCATATGCTGGTGCAATCATAAATAGTTTTTATTCTCAGATTGCTTTGTCATAAACCCCAGAGTAGAAAAAAGAAGAGAATATGTATATGTGCATGTCAGCTTAAGTGTGTGTTACTTGTATGTTGCCAAGTTAATGATTTAGCTTTCTTATTTCCCCTTTTCTCTTTCATTTTTCTATTGTACCCCTGTTAAAATAATTTTATTTTCTAAACTACTATTTCTATTCTATCTTCTTCTATTCTTGTGAACAATTGGAATCTCTCTTCCCTGAGAAATAGGAGGCAGTGTCCGGACTCACAACTTATTAGTTGGCAAAGGTCATACTGTTTTCTTCTCATCTATTGCTCAAGGCTCACCAAGGCAGGGGCTTTTGTAAGTGATGAATAATGTCGGAGAACCAAGCAGGAAAGGAATGTTGGTGTTCTAAGAGAGCTCCAACTTCCTGCCCCATCAAAGACACTGGAAGTGTCATCATTTTGGTGCATAAGCATCAGAAAACAAATTAATACTTTTACTTCAATGCCTTGTGAGCACAGAGCAGACTGACGGGTTTGCTTGACAACATAAAAACCCTTCACAGTTCTGAAGTGAGGGGTGGAGGCGTAAGGGATTCTGAAGATTTCCACTTGTTACGTACCTCTGTATGTTATGAGTATGTTTTATTACCATTGGTTAATAAAGAAACTGCTTTAGCCTATGGCAGAGCAGAATAAAAGCAGGCGGGAAAAGTAAACTAAATGCAGGAAGAAAGAAGGTGGCATCAGGCAGATGCCATGTAGCCACCCAAGAAGCAAGAGGTAACAAGCCACAAGCCTCGTGGTGAAATATAAAATAATTAAAATGGGTTCATTTCAGATGTAAGAATTAGTTAACAAGAAGTCCGAACTAATAGGCCAAAGAGTATGTAATTAATATTAAACCTCAGAATGGTTATTTCATAAGTGACTTTGGGAACACATGGGATGGGATGGAGAATATTTGTAGCTACATCAATAGACTGGAACTTTCTAGAGCATGGCACCGTATCTAGTATATGGAGCTAATCAGGATGCCCTCCATCCTACAAGTTGGTTTCAAAGTGGTGAGCGAGTAAAGAAGATGCATGCGAAACTATGCTTCCTTCCATAAAACAGATCAACTGCACATGAAACATGGATGACTGCATTGTTAGCCCCTCAGAGACCACAGGGCATAGCACAGTTCTACCCATGAGTTGCCACTCACAGCCCAGGAATCCCCACAGGAACAGAGTGCCTCTCTCCATGCAGAAGAATTTCTACAGCCTGGTGGTATGTGGCCAGATTCCAGACACTTAGCACTCATGGCTGTACTGTCCATTGGTCTGATCCTGACTCTAGCTAGCTCCAGATTGGTTGGATCTGTATTGGGTACCCTGTGTCCCAAGCAGACTCACTCAGCTCTCAGACTGTTCTGAAGGAAAAGGAAGACTTCACACCAGAAACACCCCCTAACCAAGAGCCCCACAGCCCTAACTTGTTCACAAACTTTCCATCACTGTCTGTGGCCGCCTACCTTGACCCTCTTAAGACACTGCTGTGGCTCTATCTCCCCCTCCCCCTCCGGGTTGTGCTTTCTGCTGTGATTCTTTCTTCTCATCCTGATGCTTAAAACTGACTGGTTCTAGCTTCCTGGCATGCTTGACATGGATGTTTCAGGTGCCTTCTTCTGAGGAGGTCATGTTCATTACCCCAGTGTGTTGAGTTTTGCCTCCAGGAGGGAGGGAGAGGAACTGCTAGGCTGTGGAATCTGACAGAGGACCTGAGGAACTATACCCAGTGTTAACTCTTGCTTTCTAGCATTTTAATGCCAGTTTCTTGGTTTTATTTATTGATATTTATCTACTGATTTTTGAGACAGGTTCTTCTGCAATCCAGCTGACCTATAACTCACTCTGTAGCCAAGGATGGTCTTAAACATCTGATTCTCCTGCTCCCACCTCTTTCATGCAGGGATTGCTGGTCTATACTAGCACATTCAGTTGGTGTGGTTCTAGGGATCAAACCTAGGGGTTGCATTCAGGGCAAGTACTACAACTAAACTAGGACCCCCTCCCCTCTTTCTTGTTTTTAAACCCAGAGGGTTTATGCTGTTCTTTGACTCTAACTGACCACATTTTGAGGCCAGCAGGATTTAACAGAACACATTTTCTAACACGGGAGGCCCAGAGCCACAAAGTGCTTGTTAACGTCACTATCTCGATTCTTCGCTGTAATTTACATTATATTGGTAGCATTGTGTATTGTTTGAGTTTAAAGATGCGATCCCTTCTCCCTCCTAAGCCTGCTTTCCTGGGCATTCTGGCCCTTTCACTCTGTAGCAAGGAGGAAGGAGACTGGAAAGCAGCTGAAAGTAGCTTTCATGTCCTTGAGATCAGCTGGAAGGCAAACCACTTCCCACCAAGGTTACTGTAGTCTGTTCTCGTGATATAAAATGTCTGGAGTGGGAACACAAGACTCGTCCACAGAGCAAAAGCACAACTGGAAACTCCAGCTGGTGGCCTCGCCGTCCCCAGGCAGCTTCTGCTGAGTGACGTGATCGTGCCCTCTCTCTGCTGCTTGCTGTTTATTCTTTTTCCCAAGAGCCTCACCCAAAAGGACGCTCTGCTGCACCGGAGACACAGTCTGGAACTCTGGCTGGCTGCTTCCACTGGGCTCACCCAGGAGACTTTTGTGGGATGTTCGTCAGCCCCAGATTTTATGCCGTTACCTCTGGTTTTCTCTCCTATTTGGGTGCCTCCAGTTGGCTCTGCTTGATGTCAAGAGTGCTGATTTCACGGAAAATAGCTATCTTTCTGCTTTTCTATCCATAGCTCAATAATTATTTTCTTCCTTTTGCCTGCAGTATACTTAATAAACTCACACATTCAGAACCATACCACAGAGCATTCTCTGAGCCATACAGAGTAGAGTATGTCTTTGATTGCTGAGACTCGGTGTCTCCATCAGCAATGCAACAGGGGGTGTGCTTCTGGGAGGACTCCACATAAAGATGGGCACCTTCGAGTGTTTTGTAAACCGTGTAAAGTGTTCACAAAAATGCTAGCCTTTGGATCTTTATCCACATCCCCTGAAACTTTCCAGAGGCCATCAGAGCCCCTTAGTCTCAGATTCAAAGTTTCTTGTCTGTTGAGTCTAAGAGCAAAGAGGAAAGGATCTGGGTCAGGAAGAGAGATCTGGACTCAAGCCCATACCCACACGCCTGCCTCTCTAAATGTCCAGCCACAGGTGAGTTCATTGGATGTGCCAAGAAGGATTTAACAGAATGGTTCAGTGAGTCAAGTCAGACCAGGGGTCTAAAACTGCTTCATCAGCTGTTGCATAAGCTAGAGGCCTCAACTAACGGCATTTGCACTGACTATATTACTGGTTATTAATACCTTTATTATTACGTTACTATCAGAGCCAACCCCACCTAAAGGAAATATCATTTCAGACACCAGCCACACACAGTAGCAGCCCAAACAGACTGCATGTCCTTCCTACACATACCTAGAATAATGTCAGATTTATGAGTTAGACACAGTAAAGAATTAATAACAATAATAATACAAAAAGAGATTCTGTAATAAAAGTGCCAGCATCTACTACTCTTGTACTTTGGGGCCATTATTAAGGAAAACTGGGGTCATTTGAACACAAGTGGTGTGATATTGCAATAGGCAGTTTGATAACCGGAGACAGCCAGCAAGAAACTCACTGATGGGAAGCGTATGCACACACCAGACAAAGAGAAGACCTGGGTATCAGGTGGGATCTAGAGGGGGTGGACTGGAACAGTGGGGGAATCCATCCCCTATTCAGAGGGGCTGGACGATATAATAAATATATTATTTATATAATAATATGTTATATTATTATATAATTATTTTAATAATATAATTATATTAATTATTATATAATCTGCATGATTCATGTGGAAAAGGAGCCAGTAGCTGAGGCCTGGAAACCCTTCCCCACTTGGGCTATAGGCCACAACCAGATCATATGCTTTAAAAAAAAAAGTCATGTTATGCAAACATGACAGATGTGCTGCTGTATAATGAACCATCAATGGTTATGAGTCTCCTGGCCTGATGCTTTTGAGCAAAAGTCTCTCCCCAGCTTCTCTTTCCCACTTTCATTCTCAGGAGTATCCTTTCCATTCCTAATAATCTCTACTTCTGTTTCTAACCATGTGTCCCAGGGCCATTCTTTGTCCTGGGATAGAAGAACCTGGATACTTCAGCAGATGTCCCCAAGACTCTGACACATACCTGTAATACCCCAAATGAGTGCAGAAAAACTTGAAAAATGCCTATTTCTTGAAATTTTCATGTAATATTTCAGATTGCATAAAGCAAGTGCACAGAGAAGACACTATCATAACGTGTGGATAGAGATTGTAAATACTGTAGATGACCATGGGACCCAGTCACACAATATAGAGCCCCGGAAGCCAGAGCCAGGGCCTAGAAGGCATATGTAGACACCTGAGCCACGTATATCATGACTTGAGTCATCCACAGGTGTTGAAAGAACAGAGTCTTCTAGAAATACCACATAAAGACCTACACATAGAAAGAACAAATGCCAACTGACCAATAGCTCATCAAGTGTTGGGAAGACCTCACCACCCTTAACAGCTAGGAAGACCTAGTGAGAAAGTCCCCAGTGTGCCTGAGGTCAAAATCCAGGTTCATCCTTCATGTATAATTTCTCCTGTTCGGAGAAACAAGGATTCTCCACATTAGTAATAAATGAAGTAACATAATGAAAATACTTTATTATATAGAAAGCTAACAGTGATGTCCATTTTTCTTCAGGGTTCTGATATTATCATTCATGTTCACACTGCATGAGGAGCAGACTGGCCATGCCACCAGCTGTCACAGAGCAGTTGGGACCTTCTATGCGGGGCTCACTTCTCCTGATGTTCCCAGCCAGTGGGGACTTAGCAGCAACCCAGGAAGTGCTGTGTTACCTGTCAGCATCATGAGACCCTGACACCAGCCCTGGTGCAGAAAATACCTGCCTGGAAAGCTGTGGCCAGAAGCAACTGAGCACCTGGTAACGGATGAGAGTCACACCCGCAGGGTGTGTCACCCTTTCAGCTCAAGTGAAAACCATTTGCATTTCTAAGCTGTCTGAGTTCTTTTCACAACCTCCATAGAAATGGAAATGGTTTTGGCAGTGCTGTCTCTCCTGTGCTGCTGGAGGGTTAGAAAGGCAGTCTCTGGTTTCCACTCCAGTTCCAAGCTCCTTGGAAACCCTAGGGTACATGCCCCTTGCCTTCTCTGTGCTGCCAGTTACCGGGTCCTGCTTCTTAGAGCTGATGGTGCTTATTCCATAACAAGGACTGAGAAGTTCCTCTGAAGGTTATGAAAAAAAAATCATAGAAAAATCTGCAAACCTCAAATTCACCCTTGCACTGGCAGGGAATTCACTTTGGATAAAGGAAAGAAAGAAAGAAAGAAAGAAAGAAAGAAAGAAAGAAAGAAAGAAAGAAAGAAAGAAAGAAAGAAAGAAAGAAAGAAAGAGAGAGA
>NW_004949108.1:4909682-4964013 GCF_000317375.1 Microtus ochrogaster | reverse complement strand
AGAAAGAAAGAAAGAAAGAAAGAAAGAAAGAAAGAAAGAAAGAAAGAAAGAAAGAAAGAAAGAAAGAAAGAAAGAGAGAGAGAGAGAGAGAGAGAAAGAAAGAGAGAAAGAAAGAAAGGGAAGTCGGGGTGGAAACACTCGGGCATCTCAGTTTTGAGGAGCATGGGTATCACCCCTCACCAAAGAAGCACCTTTTTGCAGCAAACAGAGACAAACACAGAGACCACAACTGATGTAAATACAACACAACCCCTACACCTAAGGCTTGATGTCACTGTGATAAGGCATCATAACAAAAGCAACTTACAGAAGGAGTTTATCAGGGGCTTCTCATCATGGGTAGGAGCATGGCGGCAGAGAGGCAGGCAAAGCACGGGAGCAGTAGGCAAGCGCTTACATCCTCGTCCACAAGGAGGAGCCAGAGAGAGCTAACCAGGATTGGTGTGGTCTTTTGAAACCTCAAATCTCACCCCTTCACATCCCCAGTGAAACAGTTTCCCCAACAAGACCACACCTACTTATCCTTCCCAAACAATTCTTTCAACTGAGGATCAAACACTCTGATGTATATGTCTGTGGTAGCCATTGTCATTCAAACCACCACACTTGAATTACAGCACCAAGTGGAAATATTGCAAGAACCAGAGGACCAAGACATACCTAGCAGTATAGTGTATGTATAGGCAGTATCTTCTGTGTGAATGGAAGCTGCACCCATGACATCTCAGCAACATGGTTCTCCAAGCAAGACTAGCACAATGATACCAGTTGACATGGCAGTATAAATGGGGTAAATCTCTCAAGGCCCCAGCCTAGATGAAGAGCTATGGATACTTAAAGAGAGAGAATCAGTCTGTCTCAGTGATAAGCCCTCTGCTATCTTATCCAGTCCCAAGTTATCAGCCCTCCCACGATATATATATATATATATGTATATATATATGTATATATGTATATATGCTGTATATATTGTGTACAAATACAATAAATATAGTATATATATGCATATACTGTATATATTATGTATATATACAATGTATATAGTATATGTGTGCCAAAGAGTATATATGTGTATATACTGTATATATTATTGTATATATTATATACATACAACATATTGTATATATATACTATATGAATATTGCATATATATATATAATCCTTTATGTCTGGTTAAATTACATTATTCTTTCAAACATGTGAAGTTCCATTATATCAATAACAGTCCCAAAGCTGGGCTTAGTACTTAGGGAGTAACAAGTAAGTTAATCTTGCAGCCTCTACCTCAAAAGAAATGGCGTACTTCTAACTTGTTGGCAAAGCAGTGGAGGAGAACTATGAGGAAACAAGAAAAAAATATAACCAATGTAATTTAAATAATGACAAAGGTCCTAAAGGAGCAAAACAAATTCACTTTGCAAAACAGAGAGTCATTTTTCAGACTGTGACAAGGGCCACACTGCCTGTGCGAGAGCCATCCAGGGTGGAAGCTGGATGCTGAGACTGAAATGATGTGAAGCAAGGGTATAATGAGAGCCAGAGGAGGAGCTGGCCAGACAGGGGGAGCACTGAGCCAGAGTTCATGGGAGGAAGGCACTCTGTGCACCGGGACCCCACAGCAGTGGGAGGGGAAGAGACAGTATGGGGTGGAAGAAGGCAGTAAGTCACATCGCAGGAAGCCTGAGACATGTCCCTGGAATCTTTTCTTCTGTTCTTTTGCTTTTCTTATGAGAGCATAGGATTCTGAGAGAATCCTGGGAGCAAAGTGACCCAATCTAAAATGTGAGACAAGCTTTTTCGGCAACTATCTGCCAAGTGGATTGTTTGAGCGCAAAAGGAGTTAGATGCAGGTTTTGGGATAAGTTCAGTTGTCCTGGTAAGAGGAACCGCAGTTTGGTTGCGTGTGATGGAACTTACAGGTACAGGGTATTTAGTTTTGAAGTAGCCTTGGTGGGTCCTTCTGGTGGATGGAGGTATGGAAAGAGAATCAAGTGTAACTTACAGCTTTGTTTTTAAATTGTGCAGTGGTGCCAGCTCCTATAAAGAAGAGAACGGCAGAAGCATATAGACAAAGACAGGGTGATGTGATGATGATGGGCGTGGGTGTCCAGCTTGAAAGCAGAAATAAACTCCAGTGTTCTGTAGCACAGTAGTGTGCCCAGCGCTGAAAATAATTCATCAAAGAATATTTCAAAATCACTAGTTCATGTTCCCACACAAAGAAAAGATGGAAGTATCAAATGACAGACTTTCCATTTACCAATGTCTTATCATTACACATTATGCACATGCTCCAAGAACACCAAGGTGCTGCCCACAATTTCTAAACATTCCATGGGTGTCCGCTCACCTAGAGTGTCCTCATCCTCTGCCTCAGTGTGTGTTGTTAGCTCAGCTGTGCCCCCAACTCAGTTACATAATGCCTTCTCCTGATGCAAGAAAGGCAAAATGAAACCAAGCTCTCCAGGTAGGTTTGTTAGGCTCAAATATGGAGAACAAAGAGGGCTTACATCTCAGGATGGCACCCTCTCAGTTTGGCAAGGATAAATTAAATGCTATTCAGCTTCCTCTTCCCCATTCCTTTTATAACTTTTAAATGGGGTCTGCTGAGTTCCAGGCTAACCCCAAACCCTCTATGAAGCCTAGAATGACCTAGAATTTATCCACCTTCCTCTTCCACCTAGGAGCTGGTATGAGAAACATGAGACCACCATGTTGTGTTTAGGACTAAAATCTACAAAACACTTGCTATCTGGAACACAGCCATCCATCATGGATGAGGGAATCCCTGACTCGTAGCTTTTGCTTGGAAAGCTACCTCACCATTTATAGATTGAAGCATGTCACAGGGCCAACAGTAAGTTCTGAGAGGGCAAAAGGGAGTCCCACTACAAGAAGCAGAGCAGAGGATGCATGATTTGGCCTGCAATCTACTGTATTGGTCTTTTTAAGTGCGATCATGGATGTCATCATCTTAAAACACTTTGGCAGACCATAAAGTGTTCAATATCCGACATCTCTCTACTGCTTCTCTCTCCCCATCCTCCAATATTAATACAGTCTTCCTCTTGTCTCATACAAGCTCTTTGATTTTAGCTATTACTGATAGATAAACTCATGGCATCTACTGCATATCAAAGTATTCCTTTGGAAAAAGAATGCTGGTATTGAGCAAGGCAGTGGTGGCTCACGCCTTTAATCCCAGCACTTGGGAGGCAGAGGCAGGCAAATCTATGTGAGTTCAATGTCAGCCTGGTTTACAGAGAAAGTTCCAGGAGAAATTACACAGAGAAATAGTGTCTCAAAAAAACAGGGAAAAAAAAGGAGGAGGAGGAGGGAGGAGGAAAGGAAGGAAGGAAGGAAGGAAAGAAGGAAGGAAGGAAGGAAAGAAGGAAGGAAGGAAGGAAGGAAGGAATGAATGTTGGTTGACTTCAGTTCCCACCTCCAACATGGCAGCTCATCAACCATCCATAACTTCAGCTACAGAAGATTTGGCCCCCTTGTCTGAGGTGCATCTGAGGGCACCAACCATGTGCATGGTATGCTTCTATAATGCAGACAAACAAAACAAATTCATATGCATACATTGAAAAATAAATCTTTTTTTAAAAAATTATTTTCTCTACTCAATTTGCAAGAAGTCTTATATAGTGGCGGGGATGAGGAGAGCAGAACCCTAAGTGATGAAAACAGTAAATTTGCATCAAAGTCAACAACCATACCAAACCCTGGAAACACTAGAGTAGACATAAAAAGAAGTGTTGGTTTTGAAAGGGCAGAGGAGTGCCAAGTGAGAACATTCTGGAAGCTAGGATTAGGTTCAGGCTTGTTTACATCCTTCTACTAGTCGCAGCCTATCATCTTAATTTTTAATTTTAAATGAATAGGAGGAACAGGTAGCTTCCCATGGAATTATTGGTTCTTTGTGCAATTTATGAAGTGTTTTGTCAAATAATTCTCTCAATAAGAAAAACTCACAGACCATTCTTTTTTGGTTGTGGGGAGAGTTGGTTTTTGGTTTTTCAAAGCAGATTTTTCTCTAGGTTGCTCTGACTATTCTGGACCTCACTTTGTAGACCAGGCTTAAGAGTTACTTTGTTTAATGGTGTACATATGTATTGCAGGAGTGGGGTATATGCACAGTGTGTACAGGTGCCTGTGCGGGCCAGAAGAGGGCGCTGGATCCCCTGGAGCTTGAGTCACAGCAGTTGTGAGCCACCTAACATCTGACATGGGAGCTGCAAACTGAATTCAGTTTGCAAGAGCAGTTTCCTAGTGTTTGTTTATTTGCTTATTCTATATTGTGTTTGTGGGGCTTATTTGGCTTTTGCTTGCTTTTGTTTGTCTATTTGTTTGGTGTGTGTGTGTATGTGTTTGCCAACTCCAAATAAACTATAGTGATCTGAGAAGCGAGAACCACAGTACAGAAGACTGGCTAGCAGGCAAGCCAATGAGAATTTTCTTAATTAGTGATTCTGTGGCAGGATCCATCTCACTGTAGGCAGTGCCACCCCTGAGCAGATAGTCCTGGCCGCTATAAGAAAGTAGGTGGAGCAAGCTAGTAGGTAATAGCCCTCCATGGCTGCAGCTTCAGTTCCTGACTTAAGTTCCTGGCCTGGCTTCCTTCAGTGGTGAACTGCCACCTAACTGTCATAAAAGAAAATCAATCCTTCCTTCCCCCTAATTGCTTTGAGTCGTGGTATTTTATTCGCAGCGATAGAAATCCTAATACAGACAGCACTCTTAGCTACTGAGTCATCTCTAGCTCTCAAAGGGCAGGGGATGCGATCCTGTCTCTGTACTCTGCTGTTGTTGCCTTGTTTCCAGTTTTACTAAGAAACATTGCCCAGACCAGAGCTACAGCACATCCTCCGTGTTCTCTCCTAAATCCATCGTTCTCCACCTACGGATAGCAACACCTTTTGGGGTCACACATCAAATATCCTGCATATTTAATATTTACATCATGACTTACAACAATAGCAATTACAGCTCTGAAGTAGCAACAAAATAATTTTATGATTGTGGGTCACCACAGCATGAGGAACTGTACTGAAGGGTCACAGCATGAGGAAGGTTGAGAACCACTTTTCTATAGTCTTATGATTTGTGTTTTTGACTGTTTTGCACTGGTGTGTTTTATGCAGTGTGAAATAGGATACCAATTTCATTCTTTTGACTGCATAGTTTGTTTTCCAAACACCTTGAAGAGAATATTTCCAACCCCACCCCAACCTACCCCGCACTGTGTGTTCTTGACTTTTGTCAAAAAGCAGCTGACTGTAAACACTTCCTTCTGTTTCTAGACTTCCTGTCCTATTCCATGTATTGATGCGTCTGATTTTATCACCAGATCTGTGCTGGGTTTATTACAACAGGGGCTGTAATCACATTTGGAAATCAGGGAGTGTGCTGCCTCCTGCTTTGCTCATTTTTTCCTCAAGATTGCTTCAGCCACCCAGAATCTGTGTGTGGTTAACAAGCTTGTGTGCAACAGAGGAATAAAGAACAGAGAGACATCTCCGAATGGAAGAGAGTGTTTGCAAGCCACACCTCTGACGGGGGATTTATACCCCAAACATAAGAGCTCAAATAATTCAACATGCAGAAAACAAACAGCCATTCGCCACCCCTGTGGTAGCTTAAACCTGTAGCCCCAGCAACATGAGAGGCGAGGACAAGAGAACGAGAACCTTGAGGTAGGCCTCAATTACAGTTAGTTCAAGAGTTCAAGACCTGGGCTACCCTGTTTCAAACAAGAAAGAAAACCACCAGATTTATAGTGGGACCAAGGGCTTGAATCACTACTTTTCAAATGAAGAGATTCATGTAGCTAAAAAGTATATGAAAATGTTCTCCGTGTCTCCAGCGTCAAAGAGATGCAGATTACAACAGCTTTGAAATTATCAGTGCATTTGCTGGGGGCGGTTTTTGTCAAAAGGACAGAGCAAGTGTGGAGGGTGTGGAAAAGAAGGGCCCTTGCAACGTGATGGAGGGGAGGCAGGTCGGTAAAGCCACAGTCAAAAATGCCTAAAAACAGAAAGAGCCTATTGTCCAGAACCCCAACTTCTGGATGGAGATATCAGACAGACAGACAAAGTAGGTAGGTAGGTAGGTAGGTAAGTAGGTGGGTGGGTGGACAGACAGATGAATGGACAGACTAATAGCTGATTGATAGATGACAGATGATAGATGTTAGATAGAAAAAAAGATATATATATAGAGAGAGATATATATATAGAGAGAGATAGATGTAGATTGATGACATAGATAGGTAGATATAGATAGATGGATAGATGATAGATTGATGATAGATATACATAGATAACATAGGTAGATATAGATCGATATAAATAAACAGATGATAAATATAGAAAATAGATGACAGATGAATAGATAAATAGATGATAGGTAGATGATAGATAAATAGATATTCAAATGAATATTTAAAAATGTCAAAGAATTAATCATATTTCCGTATTCGTGTCAGTGCAATTCACAATACCCAAAATCTGGATGCAAATCATATGTCTCAACAGGAGAGGAATGGATAAAAAAATAAAATATGACATACACATAAAATAAAATGTTAGGCCATCTTTAAAATGAGGAAACTTATCATTTACAACATAGGTAGAACTTGGAGACATTTTGCTAAGTGAAAGAAGCCAAGCACAGAAAGATACTCTATAATCTCATATTTGGGCTGAAAGATAATGATAATAATAATAATAGTAGTAACAACAAACATCACCATAGGAGCAAAGAGCAGAAGATGGGAGCGAGAGACTAGAGGAGAGCTGAGGAGGGGAGGAAAGGAAAAAGATGGCAAAGGACAAAAGGCCAGTTACACTAGAGAAGTCGATTCTAGACCGCTACCACACCACGCAGTGACCACGGATGATAAAACTGCCCAGTATACGTCAAAATGGCTAGCAGAACTGTGTTTTAAAGAAAAGACATTGGTAACATAATAAAAATGTAAATTACTTTGAGTCTTTATGATATATGCATAGATCAAATATCACATTTTATCCACAAATATATATACATGTCTAAATATTGCATATTAATAAAAAAATAAGTTTTTTTTCTTAAGAAACAGGGCAAATGCATTCAAAGATGTACTGGGTAAATGGAAACAGACCAGCCCTCACGTAAGGAAATAGAAAAAAATGGTCTAAAATACTACTATAATTGTTAGTTTTATGAGGATCTAGTATAAGAAAATTCAGTATCTGAAATATAAAGCCTAGCAGACAAACTGGATAGCTATCCGACTGGACACACTAAAGCTCAGTACAGCCCCACACTGCGAGCCCGTACACTAACTCACCAGGGTGTACAGAGCAGCAACAAGCAGTTCTCCACTGAGAGCTGGCTGGGCAGGCATAGCCAGGGTGAGTTTGTCCATAGGTGTCAAGTCCTGAAAACAGCTACAGTCATCATCAACAGAAGAACGAATACACAGATAACATCAAATAATGGCAATGCAAAAAGATAACAGCTGTGATACACACGTGACGTGGGTAAATCTAGAGAAGCAGATGCTGAGTAGAAGACAGTAGGCACAAAAACTGCACACTGAACTTACACACAGCCCAAAAGGAGGGAAATCTGGGCCAGGGAGATGGCTCCGTGGACAAAGCACTTCTCACACACAGGAGGACAGCAGCTCTGGTGTCAGGTGGAGCTGGACATGATAGCACAAGCATCTACAGAGGGATGGGAAGTGGAAACAGGAGAATTCCCGTCATTGTATTCCATTTGTATTTTAATAAATAAAGCTCGCCTGAAGTCCAGAGAGTAAAACAGTCCACTGGTCAGCCTTACAGACCAGGCAGAGGTAACACACACCTTTAATCCCAGTAGCCACCCTAGTTTGCATAGAAACTGGGCACTAGGGGTATGCACCTTTAATCCCAGCCCTCCAGAGGAATGTAAGACGGGAGGAGACAGCTCTCACACACACAGTCTCAGTCTGAGATTCCTGGAGGCAGGATTGTCATTTCGGACTGAGGTTGAAGTAAGAGCCAGTGGATGGCTGTTTTGCTTTTCTGACCTTCAAGTTGAACCCCAATTTCTGTCTCTGGGTTTTTATTAACCATACTACAAATTTCTCAAAGCTTGTAGGCTAGCCTGGGGTACACAGCTATGGTCAACCGTGAGACCATGTTTCAAATAAGTGGAAAGTGAGAGTTGATGGCTGAGCTTATACCCTCCCCCCCACCCCTACATACATGTAGTACATGCATATCCCCAGCCCCCACAGAGACACAAGGGAAGTCTAACTAATGTTTCTGCAAGTCAAAATGAGGTTATCCTGGGGTAGAATTCTAATGACAAAGAGGCAGAAAAGACTCCTAGGTCCTGAAAATATTTTCAATCTTGTTCTCTACAGCAACTTCAAAGATACAAATTGTATCATAAAATTATACCAGACTGACAACTACATATGATATTTAAGTACTTAACATACACATGCTATGCACCAATGCAAAAAGTTAAACCTGTCTTTCTTACAATATCAAGGATTGAAAGCAATGACAATTCCCAGAAAAAATAAATGTCTAGAGTTCTAACACAATCTTGGATTTGGAAAGTTTAAAATAAAAGCCTTCCTGGTATATGCTTAATGATTGGTGAGGTCAAGGGAAAGGGGGAACTGGGCTTTAAAGCAGAGAAGCAAAGCAGGATGGGAACCCTGAAGAGGTGTGCTAGAACCCTGAAAAACAGAGCACACACTGTAGCCTCAGCTTGAAGAAATTTGGAATGATTATCCTCTTCAGAACACGCTCATGGATTTCCAGGAAGTGGGAATCCTTTTTCAAAATGTGAGGTTGCCCAACAGGCCCAGTTCAGCGAGTCATTTACACAAGCAACGTTTGACTCTGGAAACACACAGAGAAACTGAGGCTCTGCTCTTTCTGAAAACAAAATCCGGGAGGTTCCAAAGGAAGCCAGGAAAACCTGGCTTGAGTTTGCACATCGATATCTAGTCCCAGAAGCAAGGGCAGGGAGTTGGTGAACACTTAGTCTTCCGTGCAAGCAGCAGCAATGTTGTTTGTGAGGATGTAGCCCTGGCTTCCCTTATTACTGTCCTTCATACCGTCTTCAATTGTCCCCAGACAGAATGCCTGTGGGACAGACTAGTGACTAAAAATGTCTTATTCATCACCATGAACGTCAGCCTCTCAGCCGAGACCAAGGAGCCCCAAACGCAGGGGAAAGGCAGAACATTACCTTCCTCAGCTGGTAGCAGGCTGTAATGTCAAGAGTTTCTCAGGGCACCTTGACCCCTGGGTGGTGACTGACAATTGCAGCCTCGGGATACCATCTTGTGGGAACAGACCAGACATGATCAGACCCTGCTTTAAAGCATCTCCATGTAACAGCTCACTCCATTTGATGGCCAGGGAAGCATATCAGAGTGGAGGGCCTGGGCAAAGGAGAGACATGTGGTCCTTGCATACACAATCTCAACAACTTAGTGACACCAGAGCACCTGCCTCTAGTTCGGTTGGCCCTGTTCTGTCACCGGCTGTACTCCGGAACCTCCGTCCTACAACCTGCATCAGGAAGGAAGGACCGACATTTCAGGTCCTTCTCTGAGTTGAAGACATTATGAATCCATATCTCCCAACTATAAAAGCCTGATGCAGAGGTGACAGGAGGGTATGTAACTGATGACAGGAAATCTAAGTAAGGAAATGAAGAGAGACAGTGCACAGATTGCTTCTGTTGGGTGGATCTCTTTATTCCACCAGGATTTGATCATAAAAAGAAAACTTCTTATGATATCTCCTGGGTTTGGAAAGCCTGAAGATCAGGGTTGACCAGCTACAGAAACCAGTTCCTATGGGTTGTACCGACAAATTGGCAGCAAGGATGAAGAAAGTCATGTATCAAGGAAATAGCTACAAGCTCACTACCACTGATCTGACTGCTATGTGCTTGTGCTAGGTAGCAGAGGTGGCCAGAAGGCATGACCAAAGGACAGATCCAGATTCCTCTCTGGAACGCTGCAGAAGACAGTGGTCCTCCTGAGAGGAGGCTCTAGAGAAGTGTCAGCTTGAGGCGATATGATGTGTGTTTGGGTTTAGATGTGTTGCACTTCATGAGGCATGACAACAAGACCCTCAAGGACAAAGCCACCCTCTTCAAACAAGACCAACAGAGTACTGGACAGCAGCAGTCTTGCAGGAATAGATACCCAAGGAGGGACAGGAAAAGGAATCAAGCAAGACCTGAGGTGGCCATGGACAGTTAAATTCTCAGTTTGGAGTCTGGTAGATGTTTAACGCTGTAGCAAACTTATTTTTAGTTTTAAAAAAAAGACTGAAGAAAGTGAGGAGAATTTGATGCCCCTGCCACCTGCCTGGGAGGCACTATGGAGGTCTCCAATCTCCAAGCCCAGCTCCCCCATTAGACTAAAGACTTCTGACTTCTCCAGCCATCTGTCCTTTGCAATGGGAGTCCCTGTCTCTACCACCCCTTTTCAGTGGGAACTAAGCTAAGACTAGACCCAACATCCTCTTTGTCCAGAGCCCACCCCTTCACTGAGGTCACTGTCACTGTTACTGAGTGACAGCTGGTAGTAGCCCCTTTACCTAGTTAATCCTCATTATGCCACTGATGAGCAAAGCAACCAGGAGGCCACTGTCTTCAGCTCTTCAAAGGAACTTGCATGTGATCAAATCCCTGCCATTACCTGGGTGTTAAATGATCAATAGGAGACTAAACCTATGCTGCATCTCTGTGCCATCCACACATTTGCTTCCAATAAGGATCCGGTGAGAATAAGGCTTTCTTCAAGACAGATTGATTTTCCTGGTTCCAGGTTTCATTGTGTCTCTTCCTGGGTTCTGCAAAAGCTATGGAGCTTCTCTGCCTCTAAGCTTCCTCCCTTCTGAACTGAGACAGTAAAGGCATCTGCCACCTATGGCTGTAGTGTGCAGAAAACAGAATTTGTAGCAAGCTGGGCAAAGACACTTGTTGGGGAGTGGTCGATAGAATTAACCAGGCTAGCTTTAATATAAAATATTCAGCTTTAATAAGGGGAAGAAGGGGAGCTTACAAAGCCAGGGTTCCAGTGAAGCGCAGGAAAACAAAAAGGAAAAACAAGCGCACATGGATGGTTTTATAGGCTATTTGGGGCCCCGGGGAACACACCCCACAAACAAGGTGATTGGTTGAGATTCCCCATCACACACTGATACTTAGTAGGTGGTCCTCTAATGTGAGCATCCCCAGAAGACACATCTTCAGAAGTGCACATCAAACCAGGGAGATCACTGTGAGACCAACGCAGTAATTACTTCATTTTTTCAATCATATTTGTCTTAAAAATACTTAAAACTTTAATGCAAAATAAACCCACATGTAACAGGATAAAGCAGGAAAAGAGGGAGGGGTGGAGGGAGGAAAGAGAAGAGAAATGGAGTGGGAAGGGAGGGAGGGAGAAGAAGGAAGTCAGTCAAAGCTAGACTACAATGAAGCAAGACCTGAAATGGCCTGACATGTTTTGAACGAGAATGCCCCCCATAGGCTCTTATAGGTGAATGCTTGGTTCCCAATTAGTGGAACTATTATTAGAAGGATTAGGAGGTGTGGCTTTGTTGGAGAGAAGGTATTTAGCCAACCTTCTCAGACCTCCAGCCCCAAACCATGACACAGAGATTTATTAGTTGTGAATGCTCAGCCTTAGCTTACGCTTGTCTCACTAGGTCTTGTATCTTATTTTAACCTGTTTTTCTTCATCTACGTTCTGCCTCTGCTTTTTACCTTTCTTTCATTCTGTATGTCCTTCTTTCCTGCTTCCTCTGTGTCTGGCCCCAGGTATCTCTCTCTCTTTCTCCCTAGAGCCTAGATTCTCCCTCTTGCTTATTCTTTCTGCCTCCCAACCCCACTTATCCCTCTCCTGCTAGTTATTGGCGGTTCAGCTTTTTATTAGACAAATCGGGTGCCTTAGGAAGGCAAGGTGAAACAGCAACACATCTTCACCTAGTTAAACAAATGAAACCCATCTTTCCATAGTTGAACAATTATTCTGCAACACAAATGCGACATATCTGTACAAAGTTAACCAATATTCTGTTCCACAACAGAGGCGTGTTATGCAGGTGGGCTTTGAACTTGGGCAAGCCCATGCGTGTTCCAGTTCCACTATCTGTCTGCAACTTTCAGGTCGTGTGAGCTCTCAGCTACTGCTCTGGCACCAGCTTGCCTGCCTGCCTGCCTGCCTGCCTGCCTGCCTGCCTGCCTGCCTGCCTGTCATCATAGCCCCACAGTTATGATCCTCAGAAACTCTAAGCAATCCCCCCTATTAAGAAGTTGCCTTGGTCATGGTGCTTCCTCACAGCAATGGAAAAGTATCCCTCGATCATGAAATTCATGAGACTAAGGTCTAGTACACTTGTAACACAGGCTACAAGTTCAACTTGGGACTTCTGGCAGTCAATACAAAGGGGAAAATGTGATCCCAGAACCCCAAGTACAAAAGAATTGTGGAGGAGAAGCTCAAGTCTTTGAGATGAGTTATAAGAGAGTGTCCCACTATTCACAGCCCAGTGACCATGCCAACATACCGGTGACTACTCACAGTGTCAAGGCCAGCCTGGTCAACAGATGGCATCTCTTTAGAAGTCATAGTGCAGAGGACTCAACAGCAATCAGCCTAGGTGGCTCAACAGCATCTGCAATGAGCATGTTTTCATTTCCTCCAAAGCCTGGCTCCTTTCCCGCAAGAAGTCTTTCTCTAATTGCTCCATTTGCCTGGCTTAGGGTTTGAATGCTGACAACTACCAATGTTGTGATGTTTTCCTAACACACTCTCAGTTGGGTGGGCTGTGCAGTCCCAGGCTTTTCGGAGCCATCTGTACCATCGGGAGTTTTCTTGAAAGAACACAGGCAGAGTAGGGTGCCACAATCTAGGGCTCGTTGGTCTGGGTTCTCCGTATGCTTTGGGCCCTGCGGAGTCTTCAGCTTGCCACGTCCTCATTGTAGTGTTCACAAGCCCACAGCTCTTCTTGGTCTGACTCCTGGAATGTCTAGGAATCCTTCATGGATCATGGCAGCCTCAAATGAAAGCCCATGTCTTCATTTGTATCAACCCAAACCATATTTCTTTTCTGGCTCAGCTCCACCTGAGATGGGTAGGACTTCCCCTTAGGCTCAGATGGTTCTGCCCAGATCTCTCCTGGGCTCTATTATCATCCACAGGCACAACCCCAAAGAACCCCAGAAATTGTCACTGCTCATCCCTCCGATTGGTCACACATTTTCCAAAGTGCCCAGAGACTTTACAGAGTGGAGGCTGAAGGTGTTGCTTTTCTCCTTTTCCGTGCAAGTCTCCTATATCTTGTATGTGGCCATGACAGCTCCCTTCTAACTACCTAGACATCTCAATTTTCAGTTACTCATCATACTTACCTGGACTGTGTTCATTTGCATGCACAGCTCAGCTGCCCACTTAAACCAGGGCTTTCTTGAGGCGAAACCCACACAAAGAGCATGCAAATGGTCTTTAAGCATCTGATCAAACATTAAATATGCAAACACCCTCTTTGAGGAGCAGAGCAGTGGAAAGAGAGGACATTCACCAGTTCCTTACAGCGGAGGGGAGCTGAGTACCTGACAAGAGCGGGATTGTAATTCAGATCTGGGAGCACAATGGTAGTCTAAGCAAGTGCCCATTGCATCAAAAAATAAAAATAAAAAAAAGGCTGCCAGGGACAATTTTAACAGATAAATTATTTAAAGCAAGCACCACTTAAAAAAAAAAAAAAAAAAGACGTGAACCAACCATGGAAAAAAAAAAAACTAATGGGAAATACTGACAATTACCATAATTTTTTGTAGTGAGTATACCAGGAGCCAGGTCGATAAAGGAAATAAGATACTTCGTAGGGAGTACCACACTGATTTACAGAGAACAGAACACCAGCCATCCACCTTTCTGACTGTTGACGGCACTTGAACAGGAATCGAGCTACGCGGAGAACAGGCAGAAACAATCCTTTTAAATTGCACAAGCAACAAACTCGAGGGCATAGCGTTGATCTCTCTGGAGAAAGTAAATGTCCATGACAAGCTGATGAAGATGTGGAGAAATGGGAACATGCCTGTGACATTGTCACTCAAAAAGACCAAATACATGTCTGTCAGTTAGATCCTCTGGACGGTTGACCCAGTCAACTTGATAGGGTCTAGGAGCAGCCAGGAGACAAGCCTCTGGGCACACTGGTAAGGGGGTGTCTGGATTAGGTTAACAGAGATGGGAAGACCATCCGTGACTATGGATGACAGAGGTCTGTGGGACAAGGCCCTGGACCGAATGATGAGGAGACAGTGAGCTGAAAACTGGCAACCATTCTCTCTGCTTCCTAACTGTAGATGTGAGTGAGCAGCTGCTTCTGCCTTGTCTTTGCTAACACAGGAGACTGCACCCCTGAACGGTGAGCTGAAATAAACCCTTTTTCCCTTGAGTTCCTTTGGTCAGAGTATATCATCACAGCCACGTGGAAAGAAACTAACGTGAACTCGGAAATCATTCAAGAGAGGCAGTGTACGTGCACAAAAAGCTAGTATCCGAATGCTAACTGTAACTTCGATTGTAATAGCTAATGGCGTCAAAGGGACACCTAGATGGCCTTCAACTTGTGAATGGTTAAACAAACTGCGGTACATCCATGACGCAGAATACAGCACAACAAGAAGAAGGAATGAATCGCTGACAACCTGGATCAATTGACAAAGAGTAAGACTGAGTGGAAAAGTCAGTCGGAAAAGGTTACACACCACACAGTCACATTCACACAGTGTTCTTAAAGTAACACAAAGTTAGGAAACAAGAGCAGGCTATTGGTTGTCAAAGGTGCTTGGAAGGTGTGGTAGCACACGGAAGTCCCTGGTGATGGAATGTTCCTCTCATGACTATGATCAACACCCTGGTTGTAACATTTTTGCTTCCATTATTGGAAACTGAGTAGACCAGATGTGGAATCTTGGGGTAACTCTTTTATGCCCTAAAATTGCACATCATTTCACCATTTTAATCACAAAATAAAATTCAGTTTCGCAATATTGGATCCTTAAAATGATATGTCCATTCCGAAAGGTATTTGGGGAAGTTTTTTGTGTTTTTTTTTTTTAATTCAGCATAGATATCAGTCCTCCAAAATGAAATATGTCCCTCAAAAGACTCCACGGAAATATGTGGGGTGACTTTATTTGTAGTTCCTAGAAAAACTGGAGTAATGCAAATGGCCTCTATTGGGGGATGGTGAACAAGGCGTGGCCTGCCCTCCACATAGAATGGTTCTCAACAATAAGAAGGAACTAGTAATTCATGAACCAGCAAGGGTGGGTGCCAAGTGCATCTGGTCCAGTAAAGGAATTAATACTCAAGCCACTACCCATTATATAATTTCATTTATATGGTATTCTTTCTTAAAATGCAGAAATAGATTGATGGTTGACAGGGGCTATGGGTTGGGGTAAGATACGGACCACACTGGGAACACCCTAGGGTGTTTTGGAATGCTGGGAATGCTCTTGTATCTTGACCATGGTAATAGCTAAAGGACCACATGCAAATTTCCAAATCCATAAAGCTGTCAACTGAAAAAAAGCAGAAATTTATAAATTATGTTTCAATAAATGGCTTTTTCAAGGGTCTCATATAGCCTAGCTGGTATTGACTTCATTATGTAGCCAAGGCCTAGATAACCTCCTGCCTCTACCTCCAAAGAGCTGGAGTTGCAAGTGTGCACTGGGTCTGTGCAGTGCGGGGGAGTGAAGCCAGGGCGCTGTGAATGCTAAAGAGCTGGGGTTGCAAGTGTGTGCTGGGTCTGTGCAGTGCAGGGGAGTGAAGCCAGGGCGTTGTAGTACTCTGGCAACTGAGTTACTCCATCCCCAGCCCTAAATTGGAAATTTAAATAAATAAGAGAGTCATTAATTCTCTATTGTGATAAACTAGAACCCAGAGATCTCAAGGAGACATCAGCTAGACGGACCCTCTTTTGCTCAGTGACTGTGGTTGGCGTCGTGGTGACAGGTGTGTGAATCACTGGCTGTGCCTTCTACTCCCCGACTTACATCATGATAAACTTACAGCTGGAACTAAGTCAGTCAGGTGCGTGGAAGAATGTCCGGCGTGGAGAGACCCACAGTGAGTGTCACTGGCATGGGAAAGGATTGAAATTCAATGCTTTTGCATCACCTCGTCACGAATTAGGTGCCGTCTGTACTCGACACTGCTAGTGGAGGACTGGAGGATAAATAAGAATTGCAATTGCAAGTTGTCAATTCAGAGAGCAATGGCTGAGTTCACATTGGCGTGTACATTCAGTTCTTAAAAAAACAAAAACCCTGATTTGGACCCCTGATAAAGACCCCTTCTTGAGTGGCAGGAAATGCCTACAGACATGTGAGCTGTGCTCAAATCTGCCCATGGATGTAGCTTCTGATCCTCAGGTCATAGATGATGCCTGGCATCGTCCAATAGCTGACCTGGCATCTCTCAGGAAGCCAGGGCTCTACACTGAAGCAATAAAAACACAGACAAGCAGCAAAGGCCTGCCCTGTCCCCATCACCACCTCCTGGCCTCCCCACAGGCTCAGGTAGAATCCCTGGAGGAGCCATCCAGACAGAAAACTAGTCCCACCTACAAAGAGACCAGCTCAGATCGCCTGTGGGTGCCAATTCTGGCCTCTTCAAGAGTGTCATCCCCTCGTCCACTCACTCAATGTACGCTTATAGAGGCACCCAGATCCCTCGGTGGTGGAATCCAGGGTTCACTCTCCTCTTTCCTCAAATGAAGTCTGGCAATTCTGAACTTCATCTTCTACAATAGGATCAAGGAAATCCATACTTCCTGGACAGATCCATGTGAAGCCTCTCTCACCTGGCTCACACAGACAGAGTAATAGCTCAACCTCCCTTCTCTGGTTACCGCTACTCCAACCCTAGTGTCTGACAGGCAGCAGAATTGTCATATGTATGTTCAAGGGAATGAAGGAAAGCGATGTGGGAGGAGTCACCGCAGCTCCGTGAGAAGGGCCAGCATAGCTAAGAACACTCAAGTTTATCACTTCTGAAATTGGTTCAGGGGCCACAGTGGACTGACACTCTCCAGGGATACTGGACACTGGGAAACAGCCCACACACAACTGAGAAACACTGCTGTCTTCAAGAGCATTCGTTCATTTCTTAAGTAAATATTTACTGAGGGACTTTCGGCAGCAGGCAAAATAGCGCACATTACCCCCATTAGTAATCCCAAATAACAGATCTGAAGATACCCATTCACAGCATGAGGAAAGAGGGCTCAGAGATGTTGATAAAATAGCCAGCGTCACACAGCAAGCACACTCAAAAGCAGGGGTTGAATCCCTGCCCCTCTGACCCTAAACCTGAATTGACTGCCCTGTACTGGTCCTCTTGGTGACTGCCTTTATTGTTTCCCCTCCCCCATCCCTTCCACTTCCTCTCTCTTTAAAAGCCAATCTGAGGGTATAATATATTCAGACACAGAAGAGAACAAAGGCCCCTTCTTGGAAGTCTACGGCATGGCATCTTAATTGAAACAAGATAATCCAAACATTTGCCTCACTCTGCGTTTACAAATTCCATTTCATTGACTTATATTTTCACAACTGGCTGTCACGACGAAGTTATTTTATTCTCACAGAAGTTAGGAAAATACGAAGAGGGAAAAGTTTTAGGACAAAGTGGCTTACAACACAGTTCAACCCTCTCTTGATGCTGTAAAGGTTTGGAATGCTTCTAAGCTAAAACACTCAGGCCATTGGACACCATTCCCCCATGAGACGCCATCCCCTGGGACGGACTCCTCAGATGTCCTGGATTGATGGGAACCATGATCCTGATTCTCAAAACCCCCTCCCTTTGTCCAACCCTGACATCATCTCCTAGAGGGATGCTTCTTGCAAGATGAGAAAGAAACAACAGCAGGGAGCCTCACCATGGTCCAGCCACAGCCCCATGGAAGAGGCTGAGAAGCCAGACAACCAAAGCCAGATTTTCTCCCATGGAAACGACCCCAGTGCATAGCAAATGGCAGCATTTAAGGCACTTTTCAAACAGAATGAAGGCAGCAAGTCCCATCTTAATAGGCACAAATGCAAGCTCAGGGCTACTGTGTGCACCTCCAGCCTAGGGCCCATCATCCTCTGATTTTTGGATGATACAGAAAAAGTCAAGAACTCTGGAATCAATGGAATGCACTTCTGCCACAGGCTCCACCCCTTGCATTTAAAGCACCTGAAGTTGAGTTTCGGTATCCAGATAATGGGTGTTATTCCTTCTAATACCTTGCATCTAATGGATTTGGCCATGACCCCTGTGACTTCATGCACATGAAAGCTGGTTGAAGCTGCTGTGAAGGCTGCTCCTGCATTGCTGTCTGCAAATGTGCTCATGGCAAACAGAACCCTCTGAGTCTTCTCCATTCCTTCTGGAGTATAGCCAATCTTATTACCCCTGCCCTCTCCAGGGAGGCTCTCCCAGGCACTGCAATCATAGCCACCCCGCCCCCAATCCCAAAACACTCACTCTGCCCTCTCACTAAGACAAGAAAATACAACAACCAGAACCAATGCAGATTCCAACCAAGTGAGCCTGGTGAGGAATAAGTGCAAAGAAACACTTTAAAGGAGCACCAGAAAGGAGCAGGGAGCACCATGTCACATGAAGGAGCACCATGTCACATGAAGGAGCACCATGTCACATGAAGGAGCAGGGAACCCTGGGATACAAAAGGGGAAATGACTATTTCAAGCAGAGACAGCACAGCATGAAACCAAGCAGAGCCCCATTCCTGAGCAAGGGACATTACGCAATTCTGTCACTGAGCCTGGAAGCCCCTGCAGTTCAGCTGACCCAAGCTGAAATGGAAAGAAGACCCAAAAGCTGTGGCAGGATGTGGCTAGCATTTACTTGTAGGTGATAACCACAGGAGCATGCGGTGGAGTGGAAGGGTAACCAGGAAACGGGTCATGACACCATGTCAGGTGTATTTCCACAGGCGAACCCGAAAATTTTGAGAGACGACAGAAGAGTCTTCAACCAACCTTGAGAAGCTGGAGAACTCAGAAAGACACAGGTGTCAAAACCATGCTAGAAACGGGCTTGACCAATGAAGAGAAGAAAACAGAGCTCTAGAACCTGTATCCAAAACAGAACTCTAGGCAGGAGACTTGTATCCACTTTCTAAGTTGCAACCAATGACCACAAGTGTAGTGGTTTGCAGTGATAGGAATTCACTATTCCTTTAATCCTGTGTGCACTTCACCAGGCTGAAATCAGTATGTTGGCAGGAGATTCCAGGGAGAAATATATTTGCCTTCTCTCAACCTTCTGGTTCCCAGAGTAAGGTCTTTATGTGATTGACAACTGTCAGTTAAGATCCCTTCCAATTCTCTAAGGGCTGCCAGCTTCCTTTGGGTTGTGGCCCCTTCCTCAAACTCCAAAGTCAGTATCCCCTGTCTCCTCTTCTCTTGTGGCCTCTCTGGTATACTCTTCATCTTCTGTGTGTCTCTCTCCACCGGAAGGGAAATGCATAGAAGATGAAGTGAACCGCTGTGAGTGAGCCATGCAGGGACAGTTAAGACAGCCATCACCTCCATCCAGTTCTAAACTATTTCCATTGCTTCACACTAGAGCACCTCCCTATTGCTCATGTTCCCTTCTTCCCCCTTTTTCACTCTTTAGCAATGACATCTGGCTTAATGGACTTACCTAGTCCAGACACTCTATAGAAATGAATCACACAATCTGACCTTTAATAACTTTGTGCCTGCCTTTAATAACTTCACTTGATGGCTTAGAGGTCCATCCAGATTGCGCCATGCCTTGATGCGTAATTCCATCTTGGTGCTGAATCAAGTATCTTTGTATGAGCAGACACATTTTTTTATCCACCTGTCCATGCACTGATGGACATTTTTTCCCATTGTTTCTGCCTTTGGCTATTAGGAATGGCACAGATGTAAACCTGTGTCAAGTACCTGCTGCAGGCTCAGCAGAGAAGATGCCTTGCTTCTACTCTTCAGAGATTACATGGTGACATCAGACCCAACTAGACAAGACAAGCATCCCCTCCTTCACTGCGCCTGCTAATATGTGCTATTATCGCTTTACAGGTTCCAGGTATGAGAGCATGCGAGCCATATTCTTCCTTCTCTGTTGCTATGATAAAATACCCTGACTTAAGCAACTGAGGGGTGAAAAGGTTTCTTTTGGCTTATAGTTCCAGAGAGGGTACAGCCCGACACGATTGGGAAGGCAGCATGGTAGCAGGTGCACAAGGCTAGCCTGACAACCAGGAAGCAGACCGATCACAGGAAACAGGAAGTGAAGCCAGGCTTCAAAACCTCAAAGCCCACCCCCTGTGAGACACTTCTTCCATTCGGCAAGTTTTAACCTCCTGTGGGTTCCATAATACTCCCAAACAGCCCCACCTGCTGGAGACCCAATGTTTAAACACATAAGCCCGTGGTGAACATTCCATAATCAAATCGCAACAGACACATTTGGGAAGGGACATTTCTGCCATTTGAAACACTAACATCATCCAAGTTTTGGAGCAGTGTAATAGATACCGAAGGCTGTCTAATTTTGTACTGCCTGTACACCAGAGTTTCTCAAAAGTTGAGAAATATGTGCAGCTCATTTAGAAGGAAAGAACTCTGTGGAAGCTCACCCTAACCTGAGAAGTAGCTCACTGTCAACTTGAGCTGTGGTGCTGATGTAGCAATAACACTAACGTGAGCCCAGACACCTACATCCTTGGGAAGAAGTTTTTAAAGACAATCATTCATCAATTCAGAAGTATTCTATTAATATTTTTTTAATTTATCATCAAAGACCAAGAAATTTTCAAAAACTCTTATAACAGTCATATATAGGAGTTTGGGGGTCCCTTAAGCTCCCATATAGGTTTCCAATCCCAAATAAGTCAGCTTTGGACACATGTACATATGAGCAATGCTAAATGGACTTAGTAGGTTGGATATACATGTGAATACACAGACAAAGGTGTGTGTGTGTGTGTGTGTGTGTAAAATAATAATTACTAAAGAAAAGGATGTAGTGATGAGGTGAGCAGGCCTGCTTTTCATCCCGCCCGGTTCACACATGGCTAGATTTACACCCAAAATAACAACACACAAATTGTATTCATTTAAACACTGCCAGGCCCATTACTTCTAGCCTTTTATTGGCTAACTCTCACATCTTGACTAACCCATATCTAGTAATCTGTATGCCACCATGAGGTCGTGGCTTACCGACCATCTAGCCAGTGTCCATCTCGGGAAGTGGAATCATAGCATCTGCCTCATTGCCTTCTTCCCAGCATTCTGCTCTGTCTCCTCCACCCACCTAATTTTCTGCCCTATTAAAAGGCCAAGGCAGTCTCTTAATTAACCAATGAAAGTAACACATAGACAGATGACCCTCCTATATCAAAAGGAGGTCATGAATTTGGAAGAGATCCAAGGGAGGAGTTGTATGAAAGGGGGGAAAGCAAGAGTGATGTAGATGCAATGTTCCTCTGTGAATTTCTCAAAATCAGTTTGGAGTTCCTCAGTATCAGTGGATCCTAGTGTGAGAGATATCAGGCCAGGATGCTCCACCAGTTTTGTTCATGTCTAGATCTCTAATACTTCAGTATTATTTGGCATGTAGGAAACACTTAAGAAATACTAAAAACTGAATAAGCAAAGGGCAGCTGGTGTGAAGAATAATGCTGGCAGAAGCCCAAAGAACCACACATGCTTATTTAGCATGTCTCTGCACATCACTTAGTCTTATTGTCTATGTTCCATTAACAGGGAGGAGGCGAAGGTACCAGATCTCCTGAAAAAGGACCGGGACAATGTCAACAAAGGTTTTTGAAGAGATGGCAATGGAAATACACTTAAAATTTTCCTCCTTCTTATGTAAGATCACTCTGCCACCCTGCCCAACAGGGAAGGCTTGTAATATACTGTACATAAGATCAGAAAGAAAAGACACGGGGTGAGTGGGAGCATCTGTGTAAGAGAAGTGGCTCAAACTGTCAGTGAGGATTGATTGAATGGGCAAGTGGATAAATCAAAGCTAGAGACCTGTTTGGTTGGGTATCTCACTGCCAAGGGTACAAAGGGAGAAAGTGATTTGGACGCATATTTTATAGGAAACAAATCCCTTAAATCTAAGTGGTATGTTCTAGTGTCAACGGTCTCCCTGGAATGAATTCAGCAAAAGCAGGCTTTGGTCTCCAGAGGCATTCCTGAGATTTCTACGAAGCAAAGACTTTTCATTCTTGAAATGTAAATATAGGACATTTCACATTACTCTTTATAAATATCCATTGGCTCTCAAAGCTGATCTGTCTAGTGTAAGGAAAAGTTTGCCCCAGCGTAAATGTCAGAGTCATACAACTACAAACACACCCAACAAATAGGCATTGCTTCCTACTTATGTAAACATTGCCTTTTTTCCAACCTTTGGAAATCTTCAAAATGGGCTTGTGTCCATGTGTTTCAAGAGGGCTGTCAACAGGGATAAAGACATGGTTATTTTTAAATGACAGAAATGCAAGAAATTCCCTTTTGGTAAAGCAAACTTGTGTTAATATTTGAGTTCCAACTAAGAAATAGCAAGGAAAAATTCTTTGCACATTGGTAGCTACAGGGAAACACAAGCCCTTGCCTGTGTTTCCAGCCTCGCCAAGAAGTAAGCATTTCACACGGTTTGACTGGTACTCCCCAGAAGTCTTCCATCATCCCAGGGTATCTCTGGAGACACAGTCATGTCTTGTCTCTGGGCCACAACTTCTCCAACCATTGGAAGATAGTAACCAAGGGATCTCCTCCGCCAGAGCCTGCGAGTTCTTGGTCACATAAGTTGAAGAACTCAAATACCTTCCCTGGCCTGGAAATGTGTCTAATTTCCAAAATAAACAAGTTTCTTTCCTTCCCCAAATACACACTTTCTTTGGAAAAATAAATTCCCCTACGAAAGTATGGAAGCCATTCTCTTTTATAGAGCTTTTTAATGTGATGGCGTTAAGTGTTCCCACCTGGGCCAAGCATGGACTTGGCCACTGAATCAAGACACAATTATTTGGCTCCATGTTGAGTCAGAGTATATGATTGAAAGACATGAGGCACTGAGCTAGGTACTTAATGGTAGGGTGTCCGTCTCCTGAGACCCCCCAAAAAGAAAAAAGAAAAGCACCTCTTTACTGGCAGTGAGTATTCTGAAGCTCACACACTTTCAAGAATAAATATTTCCAAGTTCAGCTAGAAGCATTTGTCAGCACAGACACTGCCCCCCTCATGCTCCACAAGTGCTTGAGGGTCCCTCCCCCAAATATCTCATCTCTCTCCATAGAAACCCCTCCCTTGACTGTTGCCATTGTTCAGGACTCTGTTCCCACTTCTTAAAATTAATATATTTGCCTCTGTGTCCATCCTCACCATGAAGTCAGTGCACACTTATCGCCTTTCATGGCTGAGTCAAATGTCTATACAAGCCAACATAAAAGAAAGAATGGTTTGTTGGCTCCCTGTCAGAGGCTGCAGTCCAAAGTTGGCTCCATTGATATTGGGCTGTGATAAGGCAGAACAATCACAGCAGGAAGCACAACACCATGTGGTAACAGGTGATAGCACATGGGAGCATGTAATAGCATGTGGTGACATGCAGTAGTCCGTGGCAGGATGTGGTAGCAAGCAAGCCTAACCTTTGATACTGCGAGACAACACTGTCATCTATAGAGTTCAGACTTAAGAGCCACACAATGAAGTGAAGGAATGACCCACTAAATGAGTCTCATTGTGTTTTGGTGACTTTATGGTTCTATGTTGGGCTGCACTCACCTCTGGCTTGAGGGCTGTGGGAGGACTGCTGGTCAGTTAAAGCAATGCCTCTTGCTTCAAAGCAGTCAGGAAGCAGAGGAAAAGCAAAAGGAGAGAACAAGATTCACTCTTGAAAAGCCCCAGTGACCCTTAACACACACCCCCACCCCTGAAATGGATTATTAAAAATGCTGCAGGATTCCCAGATCCCCGGTGGCTAGAGTGGCAGAAACACTGTAGGTCCCCAAGTGGCAGCAGGCAGCAGGTCCCCAGAGCAGCCAGTCCCAGGCAGGGACAGTGCAGTTCCTGCAGCAGGCCATAAGGAGAGACAGACAGATGGGAACACCATGAGACCAGGCCGCAGGTCTCCGAAGGTGGCTGGTCCCAAGCAGGGAACTACATGGTGGGATGGGGCAGCTGAGAGATAGATAGGCAGCATGCCATGCAGAGTGAGGTTGGATATTTATTTAGTGGGTTATAGAAGGGAAGGGGAAAAGAGAAGAGCAGAGATGCAGAGACAGAGAAGGGGAGAAGGGAGAAGTGGGGAGAGGCAGAAGCTGCCTCTTCAAGAGAGAGATGGAAAACAGAGAGAACTCAGGCTGCAAACTGAAGATCAGCCTGTCTCAGCAGAGGGGAGGGAGGGGAAAGGGGGCATGGCTTGACTCTTAAAGCGACAGATCAGATCACTATACACATACCCCATCAGCTATGATGTGAACAAATAACCAATCTACTGACAAGGTCAATGTCACCATGATCCAATGGCCCGACAGCATTGTCACCACCATTGCTTCAAAGTCTGACCCACAGCTCCATCATGATCCTGGGGAACATCCATGGCTCTTTAGATGCGAGAGAGCAAGAACAAGGATCTGTGGCTATCAGATGGTCCAAAAAAAAAAATATCAAAGAACAAAGAAAAGATGTGTTTGCTACTAAAAGAACTAAGTAGAAAGGATGAAATCTTGTCACACCATTCTTTGAAACCTGCTCTGGGCACCTCACATGCGCAGTGAAGGCCATTTCTTGGTGAAAGATGCAGGTTACACATTGTTTTATTTTAGATATTTGTGATCCATATTTTAAAAAAATATAGAGCAAAAACATGGGATCCAGGCACACAGAAAATATCAGTGAGATTCCTTTGAGTCCTCTGAGGTTCTAAAGATAAACGTGACAGTGAGGATAATAGAAGGAGCACTGACCTGCTGGACGCCTGGGTGATGTGTACAATGCTGGCCCTTGATGCTTGCTTTTTCATTTAAATCTTGTACCTGCCTTGAACATAGACGCTAATTCTCACCCTCCTGTCCAGAGGAGAGCAGAGTTCAGAGAACACGTGACTGAGCTGAAGTCCCGTTACTCATGGTAAAAGGTCAAACTAAATGGCACCCCCCCAGCCTGCATCTTTTCCACTCCCTAACCTCTGTCTGCAAATGGATTCACACTATGATCAAGTCATCAACAAACATCTGGGAACACATAAAGAGTAGCACATTGATCCAAAACGTTCTAAATAAAGTGTAGTGAGATACTGACTGAACGTTCTAGAGCTCTGGACTCAAGCACCAACCCTCCACCAGCAAGCCCCGGGCTAGCAAACACCCTACCCTGACTGAATCCTGTTTCCATCCTCATCCAAATGCTCTGACAACAGGTTCTCCACAGTATCTGCTAGAATAAACATCGGCTGAACCAACATGAGGAAATTTTTGTCAAGTGTCAAATGCTGCAAATGTTTGAAGAAGCGTGTCTTTGTTTCCACAGAATGTCTTAAAGAAAGTTGGGGCTTCTGGGGGAGAAAATGGAATGTGACAGGCTTGAAGGGGCCTGGTATATCCAATGCCCCTTCTTTCAGTGGGTTATCACTGAAAGTGGCTTACAGAGGAAGCTGAGTTGTGGCTGCTCACCAAGACCCCACAGCTCTGACGCAATCAGGTGGGACCTCTATGAGAAATAGAAAAGCCAAACTCTGCAGCCTTCATGTCCGCTCCTGAGCCCTAGCCCTTGTGGTTAACTAAGGCTTCCCTCAAGGACATGGGGGTTTGGTGACTGGCACGACTAGGATATTAAAACCTTCACCTCAGATTCTACACCTGCCACAGCAAGGAGTCAGAGAGAACGAGAGACCCAAAGAACCCATGAGCCTGCCTGGCCTGTGCCCACAGGTGAGCTCTCTCTTCCTGGTCAGTCCACCGGCATCTGTTATAAGCCTGAGGACCTAACTGGGATGAGAATACCAGAAGAGGTAGAGAACTGACTCTCGGGCTCCAGGGAAGACACCCTGCCAGTCACTTTGAAAAAGAGTGAATCTGTCAGCTTTAGAGTCCCAAATTCTCTCCTAGACCCTGGCCTAGGCAGCCAGTGGCTCAAACCCCAGAAGCCCAGGCATCAGAGAGATGTGTGTTCCTATCCTTCACTAGTCTCCAGGCTTGAGGGACAGAGGAAAACACAGTGTTAAAGGAGGCAGGGGTCACTTAAGATAATAGTTTATTTGAGTGTCGACAGGACTAGAAATCAAATGTTTCCTGGAGCCCTCACCCAGGCCCTTTGTCTGAACAGAAACAGATCGATAGAAGATAGGGATGTGGACTAAGATACACCAGGGATTGTGTAGCCCCTGGGCAAGGCAATATGAACTCTCTGGGCTTCTGTTTGTTCTACTGTTCCAAGAAGATAATCTGGACCAAAGCCACAAGAGCCCCTCACTCAGGCCCAGAGTTTAAGCTCCCATAAATACCCTTTCATGTTCCTGTGGGTCATATTAATGAAACTCACAGATACACACACACACACACACACACACACACAAAGACATCAAAGTAGAAAGGATGCTAGTAGGAAGGGAATCAACAGGAGTGTGAGGGTACAAGAGAGTGTAGGTAATGGAAGGTGAATATGAACAAAACCCATTACATACATGTACCAAAATATCAAAATAAAACCCATTATTGTTCATTATTAACATATGCTAATAATGCATAAAATACAATAATCACTTTTAGTGATTATGTAGGCCTTTAGCAGTATCTCAAAAATAATTTTTGCTAGATATTGATGACTTTCCATTGGCTTTGCCTCTAAATGCAAAGCTAGGATGTGTGTCTTTGTGTGATGACAGGATATGTGTTTGCATGATGAGACACAGCGAGTTAGAGTTGAAAGTCAAATGGGGGAGTGGCAGACGCAATCATATTTCATCATATGCATGTGTGAAGCATTCAAGAATGATATTTTAGAGACTGGCACAGTTGATAGGAACCTGTTCATCAGGCTGTCAACCAGAAGCTGCATGAACCCAACTTTTGACATTGAGTACCAACAGCAACAGGAGGCCAGACCTGATGTGGGAAATCAGATGCTGCCACTGCCAAATGTAGGGGACATCTGTCTCTGGGTGTCAGGACACAGGGGACACCTGAACACAAGGATAGGCTTCTTCCTTCCAGGAGAGTGTTGGAGTCTGCTTAGCAAGCATGATCTCCAGAGCCAGCAGTGTTCTAGCAGACTCCAGGCATCTTGTCTGCAGCAGACCCTTGAAGGGCAGTGGTAGCCCTCTGGTTAAATGTTTTCTGCCACATCCTTCCTTCTGAATTCATTAAAGACGCCCCTCCCAAGGGAAACAAAAAACTCCAGTCTTACTTGTGTCTTTTGAGCTGGCACAATGCCAACCTGCCTGTAAAGTTCCATACATCAGTCACCTGCCTACCACAGTATGAAGGGCTGAAGCCCGTCCCCATAATATAAGATAAGGTAAAGTGTTAACACTCTATAAGTTGGAGTGCGGTCTTGATTAGAAACAGAATTCCATCAGAGTTACCAAGATATATGAGGTTCTTAGTGTGGGCCCTAAGCATAAAAACCAGTGGCTTCTTCACATAAAGGAGCAGTTTGGACACAGAGACAAATAGCCTTGAAAGACAAATCAGGAAAGTACAACAAAAGAAGCTACTAGAAAGCTCAAATGGGCAAGCAAGGATCCTTCCCAGAATCCTCAGGGAGCATGACTTTCCCAAACCGATCTTGCAAGCACAGACTCATAGGGACATAGACTCACTCTATACTTTACTCTGAGCCTCCCGTGTTGTGGTGCTCCGGCACAGCAGCCCTCCTAAATGTACACTTGGGACCCCTGTTTACTTCAGTCCATTGAACTCAGTATAATTCATAGCATGGAGACATAAACAGAGGGAGGATATTCATGAGAAGCATGGTGGTGAGTGCATATTCTCAAGAAAGCAACCCATTACCAGGGAGAAGATTCCGGTAACCCATATTAAAGGGACTGATAACTGAGCTACACTTCCCTCATAAGGGAGAACACTTAGGAGATGCGAGTCTGTCTTAGTCACTGTTCTATTGCTGTGAAGAGACACCATGACCACGGCAACTCCTACAAAGGAAAGCATTTCATTGTAGCTGGCTTACATGTGGGGACCCACAGAAGTGGGTCTCCTCCACCTTGACTGAAGGGCAGAGACCTTAAGCCTACTCTTGCTCTTTCAAAGATATTGACAAGAAGTCTGACTTAAGGAGTGGCTACAAACAAGATATCCTGTCCTAGGCTGTGGTTAAATTGGTGTTTTGGATATTGAGATGGCCCATAGTGGTGGATCCGCTCCTCCTTGACCAAAGGTTGGAGAATTCAAGCCTATTCCTGCTCCTTCATTCCAATACAGGAGGTCTGACCCAGAGAGTGTCTGACTACAGGATACTCGGTCTAAGGTATATTCACTGCATATCCTGCCTAAAACATCAGAATGCTTAACTCAGGAAATAATGGCTTGATGTCTCAGTATTGAAGCAAGTAACTGTTCTGGTTGTCCTTCGTGTCATGTTAAAGCAGCCTTTTGCCTTCTTCCCCCCTTTTCGGACTAAGGTATATAAACACAGGCATATTCAGTATTCACTGGATAGCCCTCCTGTTCTGTCCTATGTCTCTGTTCTTCTTTCATATCTTTGTTCCTCCTACCTAACTTTTCTAATCCGCATGCCCCAACATGGTGAAATATGCGAATTTCACCAAGGCTGGACTTCATCCATGCTCATCATGGTGGGGAGCATGGCAGCAAGCAGCCAAACATGATGCTGGAGAATGAGCTGAAAGTTCTACATCTGGACTCACAGGCAGAAGGAAGAGAGAGCTCCTGGTTTTGGAAACCTCAAAGTCCACCCCTGGTGGCACACTTCCTCCAACAAGGCTGTACCTCCTAATCCTTTCAAATAGTGCCACTCCTGGTGACCAAGTATTCAAATCCATGAGCCTATGGGGGCCATTCTCATTCAAACCACCGCAGAAGACTATCAATTCTGAATTTATAATCACTATTTGAAAGGCCAAAAGTGCCTACTTTCTAACAATGAAGAAAGGAAGTGTTTGGCCAACCCAATGAAAACATGCCTACAATCAGTGCACTAGAAAGCAGAAGTCTATGGCCATCTCACCATGAATGCACTGGCTCTCTAATCTCAGAAGCAAAGGCGGGTCTGACCTGGTGACTTCTTGGATGGGAGAAACCAGTACCATAAGATGAGCTAAAAAAAAAAACACACAACAGACTCTGATTCCCATTGAATTAAGATGACCAACTTATCTGTAAAAGTATGAACAAGCATTCATTCCTTTCTACTCCCCTAAGGCAACAGGCCACCATTGTCAAGTTTGGCTAAAATGGTTTGCCTTATAGAAACTTTTCAGTGGAAGGTTTGTCTCCCACAAATTATTTCCCATCTATTCCAGCTTTTCTCTATGCTCCCCAAGTCCCCTCTCTCCATATATTCACAGGTGACACAATGAACAATCAGCTGGGATTTACTACATGGGTCCTTTGTGATCACATTAAGACCCAAATAGCAAAAGAGAGGCATCAATCTCAAAGAAGTTGAAACAGGCATCTCTACACCCGTTCATACCTGCAGTATTCACAACAGCCAAAGGCGGAAACTATCACATGCCTGTCAAAACATGGACAAACAAAATACACAATGTTGTTCATCTCAGGCTCAGAACTACAACCCAAAGAGGCCTCCCAAAGGTGATACAAGTCCAACACAAAGGGTCACATGTTGGATGCTTCCCTCGGTATAAAATATCTGGACCCATATTTATATATGTAAATAAAGCCCTTTTTCTGTATGTTTACATATATAAATGAATCCTTACCAGCAAACACACAGTCAGTCTCAGATCAAGAACTCCCATGCTCTTTGTCAGGGATGGTCATTCCTATCACTTGGATTCTAGCACAACCCAGGCCCAGGCATGGCCTGGAATTCAGAGACCACTTCTCAAAGGAACTATAGCAAGAGGTAAGCATCCAGAAGAATATCGCTCACTCTTTCTGAAGACTTCTGAAGCCCCAAACTCAGATCTGATGGGCACAAATTAGGTAGTACTGTAAGCACCATGCGGTAGAGTTAAATGGTTTTAGATATTACCTTGGTTTAATTCAAGAATCAAAACATGGAGGCCTACTTTGCATGTGGCACTGTGCTAGACAGAGCATGTGGACAGGAAGATGTTCTGGCTGCTCTCAATCACGTGTGTGTCTGCACCTTATTAGTTCACAGATGGCCTGATATTTTTAAACCTTAGAAATTAGGCAGCTCCTTTTAAGGATACAAAGCAGAGAGATGTGCTTAAGGCTTCACAGACCCACCCACATCTAGGTCTTACTTGCAGGGTGGCAGGATGAAATCTTGAACTTCCTATGTGGAATCTGAAAAAATAACTACTGTGGTGTTTGGTTTTATGTCAACTTGACATGAGGTAGACTCATCAGAGAGGAGAGAATACACCTCCAGAAGACAGAGCTGTATGCAATTGTAGGACATTATCTTAATTAGTGATTGATGGGGGAGGACCCAGCCCATTGTAGATGGGGTTACCCCTGGGATAGAGGCCCTGGGTTCTGTAGGACAAGCTCAATAGAGGCCTGAGTCTCAATAATTTACCCTGGTTCCAAGAAAGATCACAAACTGAGACTACCCAGGTACCACTGTGAACAGACCATCCAAAGGAAATTCCTAACGTTCCAACTGTTATAGATAGGATCACCTGCCAGCACACACCCATTGCTTTTCACTAGGACACTCCAAGACAAATGTCAATCAAGGGTCCTAAACCTTAGAAATTCCTCATCTCACTTTTGCTATTAGAAAAACTCAACCCCAAGTGAACTTGGGGCTCTCCAATCACTCCAATACATTGGACACATGGAGAAACCGAGTTTGCAAACTTGTGTAAGAATAAAGGTTCTTTGATTTTATATACAGAACTTGGTCTTCTAGTTGGTTTTTAGGGAACTGCATAATCTGGGCATAGCAGGTCCTATAAGAAATCAGGCTGAGCAAGCCATGAGGAACAAGCCAGTAAACACCACCCCTGCATGGCCTCTACATCAGCTCCTGCCTCCAGATTCCTGCCCTGTTTGAGTTCCTGCCCTAACTTCCTTTGATGATAAACTGTGATATGGAAGTGTAAGACAGATAAACCATTTCCTCCCCAGCTTGCTTTTGGTCGTGGTGTTTCATTAAAGCCATAGTAACCCTAAGACTACCACCAATTCACAAGGTTCACTAAATGAGACATTTGACACCCGCAGCCTCAGATCTAGGTAGATAATTTATAAAACATTGACTGCAATGACATTGACCATAGCTGCACCACGATTCACTGAAGAGCTAGGACAATCAGCCAGATTTCTTCCCTCAACATTCTAGAACCAATTTCTGCACTTTCAAAGCCAAGCTCTCAAAATAAATACATAAGATAACAGAATTAATCCCTCTAAACTTCAGGATACACTGTGATAACATATAAATACAAGTATTGTCATTCAGTTATGAAAAGGTCTATATAGGAGATATTCCATTCTCATTTCCAATACAAAAGCCAGTGATCAGAAACTTACAGTGGTGGTTAAAGGTGTATGGCTGAAAAAAAAAAAAATGGAGCCAGGATTGACCTGGGTTCTTTGTCTCATCTCTACCTTCTCTCTGGAAGAACATCCCAACCCTCCTCCCTGTGTGTGGATTTTAGTATAGTTAATTGCTATAGAGTACCAGTATATGTTTTTGTTCTGGAATTTGTTTCCAGTTTCACCCTAAGGACATCAGGGAAGGGGAAGCAGAAAGAATGTAAGAGACAAACGAAGGGAGGGGTGACATGAGATGCTGTCTTTGAGACAGGATGTGGCAATTGTCCTCATGAAGTCAGCACAGCTGTCGTTACCTGCAGGAGACTTGCAGGAGATCAGGGCAGTCAAAACACCAGCATGCTTGGGAAAGGACTCACTCACAGGGCCCCACCACCACTTGAGACTGATCCCTTGAGATTCCTAGGAACAGAGAGGCAGCTTTGGCCAAGGAAAGATTTGACAAGGGAGGTAGGTAATGATGGCGCAGACTATTTAAAAACCTACAATCAGGGCTGGAGAGATGACTCATCAATTAAGAACACTTGCTGTTTTGTTTTGGTTTTTTGTTTGTTTGTTTTTGTTTTTGTTTTTTCAGAGAACAAGAATTCAATTCCTTGCACCCACATCTGGCAGCTCACAGCTGCCTGGAACGCCAACTCCAGGGACGCAACGACCTCTTCTGGTCTCCACGAGTACTGCACAGACACACATAAACAAAAATAAAGGAACTCAACAATTATGAAAGGCAAGAAAACGTATTCCAAGCTGAAGAAATGTCTCGAGAGGTAGAAAACAGACCATATGCAAAAGCCCATCATGAGTCCCCCCCTCTCTCCTGGCTCCCAGAGACCACTTGGTTTTCCCAGACTAATGAGATGCGGAACCCCCTGCAGCGCACACTGCGGGTTCCTTCACACCAGGGTCACAGCAGCTTTCCCAGGAAAGAAAGGGGTTCAGAAAGAAGATGTGAGTGCTTACAGGATGTCGGAAGACATTGAGTTCTCCACAGTAAGGCATTCAGGCCTCACACTACCTCCACAATTATAGCTCTTCCTCATTGTACCGAGCAGAAAGAGGGTCAGAGGGGAGTGGGTGGGTCAGGCTTGGACCCCTAAAAAATGCAGAGAAATCTATCTGAATCTGTAAGAACTGGAAGCTAAAGACAAGACTTCCTGACACTCCCGGTGGCCCACAGCTCGCATCTAAATGCCAAGGAGTTTCTGTTCTGCAAATGCCTGTGACGCTGTGGGGAGGCCCCTCGACATCTGTAGACTCAAGCAGGACACGCAGATATAAAGTGGATGTGTGAAGCCAAAGCTACAAAGTGTGGCGACTAAAGAGAATTGTGCAGATTTTATGCAGCCAAGCTTGAAATCTTTCCATGAGACTTTGTCCACATGGCAGAAATGTTTCTGTATGTCAACAGATTTTTTTTCGCAGATCTAAGAGGAAGTCTTGCAAGCCCCGGAAAGGTCATGTTTAAGTCTGTATCTACTACGTCACATAAAAGCAATCATGGCATTCGTCCGAAGAGCTATGCGCGTGAATGTGAACACTGTTAAATATTTACACAAACACAGTGATTACCTACATTTCTCAGCCTGTGGAAACAGCAGTCTGTTCTGTACCACAATGTTGAGGGGGAAAAAAAATGCAAGGTTCTTCACAAGTACGGTAATCAGTCATATTCAGCGCTCATTAAATGACGCCCGAATCGCTCCTCGTTCTGTTTGCAGAGATGATTCACATCTGTACCAGCACATCTGTGGGTGTGTTCAGAGGGAGGTGTGCTTTCGGCTAACAATCCAGAGGGGGCTTTCGGCATTTGTGGGTTTGTAAACAAGCTCCACGGTCGCAACGATAATAAAAACAAGGGAGGCGGCAAACACAGAATTTGTTTCTGTGGATGCGCTCTCCCATGTCAGGCTGAGATTGCTGTTGACATCAGAAGATTTGCACATCTTAGGACCCTTGAATGGGAACTGTCACAACTGAGAGTAAGCAAGATGTGTGTGCGTGTGTGTGTGTGTGTGTGTGCCTGAGTGCATTTGTGCATGCATGTGTATATGTGCAAATGTGCTTCTGTGTGCGGATGTGTGTGCATGTGTATTGTGAGCCTATATGCTTGTGTATGTGTGTGTGTGTGTGTGTGTGCCTGAGTGCATTTGTGCATGTATGTGTATATGTGCAAATGTGCTTCTGTGTGCGGATGTGTGTGCATGTGTATTGTGAGCCTATATGCTTGTGTGTGTGTGTTTTGTGTGTGTGTGTGTGTGTGTACACAAAGAAGTCAGAAGTCTTTCTCAAGCACTTGTTAACTTTTTTAAGGTGTTTTAGACAGTGAACCCCCCCAGGAGACCTTCTAACCCTGCCTCCCCAGTACTAAGATTTCAAGTATATGACACTGCCTTTAGCTTTTTACATAGATACATGGGATCAAACTCCAGGTCTTCGGGCTTGTGTACCAAGCACAGTGGACAGATCCATCTTCCCAGCTGACTTCTTACCTATATCTTCACCTTTACTTTGTTTGGATTCTGATGGCAAAATGCGCTGGAAGAGACCCGGTCTCTGAGCGGTGACTGGTAGAGTGACAACCGGTGGGCACACAAGACATTTAGTCCGGATTTACAAGCTCACGTGGCAGAAAAACATGTTATTTGCTTGCTTACTGGTGACAATCTGGAGATGCCACACTTTGCAAAATGCCCCGCCAGTGAGTAGAGAGAAGAAAAAGGAGAACTTTCCCAATGTGGGTGGGGTAGAAGAGAGGGGGCAGGAGTGGTGCCCGTCTAACAGTGGCCCTTTTGTTTACTTCTGGGCACTGCAGGAAACAACTTGGGACTCCTGTACAGCCTTCTTCCCCACCCTATTCAAACCAGCTTATTTTATTTATTCAAAACCTCCAAGTGTTACTAAGAATCCTAATGTCAAATGCAAATATCATCCAGCAATACAAGTGAGAGGTGGCAGGGTTCTGTCGAGGCTGTGTGGCTGCTGCCGAAGGAAACGCAAGGCTGTGTGCACATGTGTTAATGAGGAGGGGATTAAAGATCCAGTATGAATGGGAAAGGGTGGATTCAAGTGAAAAGGTTGCCCGATTTTGACAGCGAACGACAAGAATCACTGATACCAAACATAGTCTGCAAGTCAAATGCTTGATTCTAAAATAGAAAGTCTTAGAAATCCCGGCCTGACACAGACTTTGAGAGGACAGCAAGGTTTGGACCCGATAACACACTGACAACTGTCTACCCTTGACTCAGGACTATAGAGTCCGGCTCTCAAGGCAGAGTTGCCCTGCCAGGGAACAGTCTGGGTGATCCTTCTGTAATAAGAAAGGAAATGAGAGAGGTGTCCTATGGGATGAGAGTGAAGACAGAGGGCACAGTGAGAACACTGAGTCCACGCTAGGAGCTAATCTCAGAAGCTCAAGAGTGGGCATGGTGACCTTAGAGAGCCCCTACCATGAGCCATAACAGGGTAAGAGCCCAGCACCAATCTCCACTACACACAATAGTCCACTGTGACTGGCAGGTGGCTATGGCTGACGGCTAGAAAGGGTTCTGAAGGTGATCACCAGAGGACACGGTTCCTTTAGAGACTCTCATCTCCATGAGCTATAGAACCCAGACATTCAGGAACGAAAGCCCAAATTCTAGAAAATGGGTATGAAAGAAAGCAGAGTTGCCCCACCAGGGAACGGTTAAATGAGGAAGGTGCATTATGGGATGAGAGTTAAGGTTTATGAGAACTCAGGTCACTCCCAAGTCTGCAAGTTAATTTCCAAGCTTATGTATTCATCCAGCCGAAGATGCTATATTAACAGCTCCAGAGATGAGATGTAAGACATCACTATGGAGGATGGTGCTCCTCCACAAGAGACAGAGCCTCTAAGATGACACCCTAGATGTACCTTTACAGAACTGTTCTGCCTTGCCATCAGGCTGCTGGTTTTTGAGCAGGAAAGGGTAGTCTGAGAAACCAGATACTATGATAGTAAGGTCAGATATTTAATCTTCTTTGCTATGAAGTGTAGTCCTAGAATCGGTACTATATTAAATCCTATGTCAGCAGACCAAATGTGTCTACAATTTTAAGTTAACTCTGAGTTCTAAAAACTTGTGGGCCAAAGAAAGATAACTCCATGTCTTAAAGAGATGTGAATTTCACACAAAGGAATATCTACCCTATATAGAAAGGACGAAAATAAACCAACATTGAGATAAGTTTCCTCTGTTCCTAGATTTTTTTTTCAGGTCTTTTTATCACAAATAACTTTTCCTAAAGTCTTTTCAGGGCCTATTGAGACGATGAAGTGATTCCTACCCCTAAATCTATTTAACCAGTGTATTATCTTAATTGATTTGCATATGTTGAACCATACTGAATCCATAAAATGAATATAACTTGATTATGATGTATAATCTTCTCAGTGTGGTCTTGGAGGTCAATTTGTAAGTATTTTGTTGATTGAGATTTTTCCTGTCTGCTTTTCAGGGAAATTGCACTTCTCAACATTTGAGCATGTGTGCACACGCGCGCGCGCGCGCGTGTGTGTGTGTGTGTGTGTGTGTGTGTGTGTATGTGTGTGTGTGTACACACATGCCTGCAAACCCACACATGGCACAGCATGATTGTAGATTTCAAAGGAGATCAAACGGTAACTTCCAAGAGTTGACTTTAACCTTTTACTATGTGGACCTGGATCTGGTGGCCTCAAGAAACCGCTTGTTTGTGTCCTCTGTTGTATCCGTGACCTTTCACTGGGGACCTCAGAGATATTCTACCAGCATTCAATTTCCTCGGGCACAGCTTCGTTCACAAACGTAGTGAACCAAGTCTAAATGGTTCCAATCTTACCTCCAGATTCCATAAAAAAAAAAAAAAAAAAAAAAATTTGATTTTCACTGTAACAGTTTGGGGAACTGGAACCTTTAAAAGGAGTTTGGGCCATGAAGTTTCCCCCTCATAAATATATTAATGCTATAACTGTAGGTATGAATTCACTCTCTTTTGCTTGCTTATTCTCTCTCTCCCCTTTGTCTCTCTCTCTCTCTTCCTCTCCTTCTCCCTCCTCCTCTCTGTTCCCTGCTCTCCCTTTCTCCCTATCTGTGTCCCTCATCACATGACACCTTTTACCCTATCATGAGGAAGATCATAGGTTCTAACAAAGATGCCAGCATTTGATCTTGGTGGTTCCAGCCTCCATAACTGTGAATCAATACATTCCTGTCCCTTGTCCCTCTACAAGCTGTGGTAGCATTCGTAGCTATTCAATGTCAGCGAAGACAAAGACTGTGAGCCCAGCTTGAAGAATGAGTGATACATGGGAGATGCTCAGGTCCCTACAACTGACGGCCTGTCTAAGCCTTACCTCACACACAGCCCACGGGAGTCCCAAACTCTGCTCACCAATGACCTTCTCCCCAAATTTCTGTGGTTCTGAATCAGTAGTAATATTACCCGTCCACTGTCACCCATGTTCCAATCTTGGCAGCCATTCTGGGATCCCTTTTCTGTCAGTATTCTCACGCAAGTAGGCACCAAGTCCTACAGAATTTTGTGACTACTTATTTTTCAGATCATTCTTGGCCTCCCTTCTGCTTGCCACTTCTATGACTATATATCACCAGAAAGGCAGGGAAGAAAAAAAGGAAGGTCAGTTTCATGACAGGAAAGATGGGGATAGGTTTGTTAGAAACCAAAACCAACAGATGTCCACAGCACTAATAATAGTCCAGGTACCACACTTGTAAATGTTACCTTTTTCATAAATTAAACTACATTAAAGCTTATCCCTAACATAATATCACCCGCATAATAATACATGACACAAATTTAGAAAGGAGGGGGGGGGGAGAGTGAACAGCGAGAAATGGTGGCTGAGAATGGTACTGAGCCAGCCAGATCCTTCCCCTCTGTGTGGGGTACCAGGAATGGAAGGAGCCTGACACCTGACACATCACCTGATCTGCATCACCTGATCTGTGTCACCCCCAAAAATGAGATCGTCAAGGCAGGTCAGGCATTGCAGTCACCAAGACTTCAAATGATCTAGAAGTAGGATCTTCAAAAGTAAGATCTTATTCCATTCATTTGCCATGTGCATGCACAACACGCACATTTATTGACATGTTTGTTTATATATGTAGCATGTAGGCTACTGTATTGAAAGTGTGTGTGTTTATGTGTGTGTTTGTTTATGGTACGGTATTAAAAGTGAGCCTATAGACATCAAGAGACAACTTCAGGTATCATTCCTCAGGTGTCTTCCATTTTTTGTTTGACACAGACCCTCATGTCAGCCTGGAACTTTACCAAGTGGGCTGGGCTAGCTGACAGTGGACCTAGAGATCTGTCTGTCTGCCTGCCTGCCTCCTGACTCTCCAATGCTGAGACACAATGGCAGGCCATCAGGCTTCACTTTTTCACACGGGTCCTGGGAATCGAATGCAGGTCGTCATAATCTCGAGGCAAATCCTTTACTGACTGAGCCATCAATCTAGTCTTCCCATCGCACTCTGAGAGACTGCCCATTGACTTCATCCCCATCTTTCTTGATTTCCGAATCTGAGAAAGACCTTCCATTCCACATTGTGACTCTCAAAGTGTGTTGCTCCACCACGCGTGCTCCCTGCCAAGAATAAGGAAGCCATTCCAAACCCTCCCCATTAGCCCAGAGCATTTTCACATTTCTATCTGGGAGACTAAGGAAGTATGTGCCATGGTCCCAACTGGGAAAACAATTAAATGGGTGGGGTTTCAACTGCTGCTGTTTTGAACTGTTTCTGTCTAACTTTGGGGGCTGCTTCAGGAATGTCTGCTTTGACACTGGGACCTCAGGCCGCAGCCACATCTTCTGTGTGAGATATGATGTGCCCTTGTGGAGACAGGACTGTCTGCAAGACTCTGTGGAGAAAATACAAAACTCAGCTCCACCTGGCCAGAAATCCATCTACCCTGGTCACACGGACACGAAGTCAGTTCCAGGACTGGCACAGGAAACCACTGGTCAAGAGTCTCTCAACCAGAAGATATCCCAGACAAGAAACAGTAAGTTTAGAACACTGAGGAAATTGGCATCGTTTGAAATTAATATTTACTTTTAATATTTTTTTTTTCCTGGAAAAGTGACAATGGAAAGTTTGGGGAAATGGCAAGTGATGTTTAGCTTCTCACTGGGAGTTCTCCACTCCCAATTGTGTGAGGGGTAGATACCGAAGCAAAAATAGGCTTCTCTTTCCTAAATCAGAACTTAAAACGGTGAGATACATTACTGCTGCTCCCTGTTCCATACTCTGACTGCCAGTACAGTGTCTGAAAGATGCTGGCCATCTATTGACGGCGGCTCTGCTATGACTTTAATATACATTGGCGATAGTATATGACTCAGGATCTAAGACGCAATAAGAATGTGCTAAATGCTATCAACCAGGAAAGGACTAGCAGATTGTATTGGTCAGGGTTCTCCAGAGGACCAGAACCAGCAGTGGAACCTGTGTCATGAGAGGAGATTTGGGGAACTGATAGATTGGCTTGCCCAGTTGGGGCTGAATAGTCCAACCATTGCCACCTGCACACTACATAGAATAAGAACCCAACAGCTCCTCAGTCCACTAAGGGCCTCCTCACCTCAATCCAGTACTGACCCCCAGGAAGAGTCCCGAAGAGCCGCTGGTCTAGAGTCCACATCCGAAGCATCTGTGTTTGGATGTAAATGAACGACGACAGCATAACATCAGGACAGACCCAATTACCAGCGAGAAGCAAAGACAGAAGGCAAACAAATGCTCTTCCTTCAGATCTTTCTGCATCTAGGCTGCTCCTGGGAGTCCTACCCCCTCTAAAGAGGGTCTTCTCCCCTCGGATACTGCTTCCTGGAAATATGCTCTGAGACACATCTCCTGGTTGATTCCAGATCCAAACAAGTTGACAATCAAACCCATCACACAGACAGAGCAGAACCTGGGTCCCTAACTCCTCACCAGTGGGGCTGCAGATTCCTACCCTCAACTCAGCTACAAGGTTTTCAGATAATGTGTGGTTGGAAACCAATCCCTTAACAAAGTGTTACCATTAGCCACAAAGAGTTCCAGAGCTCTGGCCAAGATTTGTCTGGCCATGATGCATAATGCACATAACTGAAGATGCCTCAAGGCCAAGTCCTAGACATCTTTAGTCATGGACTGAGACCATATCCCAGATTATAAAATGTAGACTCAAGAGCTCAACTATAAGTATGCTTTATACCTACAAAGCACATCTAAGCTGACTTCAGTGCCTTTACAGAGGAACGGGAGCTTCCTGGATTATTTGGTTGTCCTAGCTCCGCACAACCTCTTCAGGACAGGAGGATCCACCTAACCCTGCAGGTGCTGTGTTTTCGTGCATGCTGATGGGAAGTGGGAAGGGATTTGTCTCATCTCCTTGGTGAGTCTCTCTCTCTCTCTCTCTCTCTCTCTCTCTCTCTCTCTCTCTCTCTCTATATCTCTATCTATCTATCTCTTGCTCTCTATTCCTCCTCTCACCCCCCCCTCTTTCCATTTTGGTGTCCTTGATGGTTATGATCTATATGTCTTCAAGTAAAATTTGACAAATACCATGTCATAAGCACAAAAAGGGCAACTGAGTTTTTTACATTGACCTCAATCCAAACAATGGCACCCCCATGTAGACTTCACAGTATCGTTTTTAAACAGAGAGAAACTGAGTCTGAAGAGGTTAGTAAATAACAAAATTCAAACCCAAAGCCAAATTAATTTGTCTCCAAAGACCGTGCATCCTTAAATGCTACTATTTCAATAGGAGAAAGGGAGCCCGAGTCAGTCCATGCTTTTCTACCACAGGCTAAGTGAACCTCTAGTTTTAACACACATGGAACAGTTGTTAGAGAATGACTGAGGTTTCCCTCTCTTAGCTTTCCGTCCAACAGTTGATCCTCCTGACACTATCAAACCGACATTTTGACCAACTCCCTTGTAAGTCTTTGGCCTTTTTACATCCTAACTTCTGGGATTCCCTTTCCCATTTCTGGACATGAGATGGCTATCTCAGTAAAAAGATGTTCTGAGAACATCTGTTCAAAGCCCTTCTCCAGCCCTTGGAGCTTCATGATCTGGTATACACAATTGTCTCTGAAATTTCTAGCTATCAAGAACTCAACTACTCTACTCCATTGGGGTTTCCGTGTCCCCTACACCACCTCCCCTGTGTGGGCTTCAGCATCTGAGGACAATGCTTGATAATTTTATTCCTGACCATTTCCCTAAGATGATCCTGAAGATTCCAACTGGTTTTCATTGATGGGGAGGTGGTAACTTGGCCTTGGTCCCTTTGTTAACACCAGAGACCACAGTTTTCCCCCAAGATGCATTTGGGTAAAGCCTGTTCTTTGACATAGAGTTAATTCTAGAACCTTGTGAGTCTACAGAACTTTCCAAGGAAGAGCTACTACGTGAAGCTCCAAGGAGCCTAAGCTTTCCAGTCAACTCGATTAGAACATCAGGTCTGCTCCCAGGATATTCCTTTGAATCCTAGTTCCTCTGCAAGCCAATGCCAATCTGCATCAAGTCCAACACTCCCACATCCTTTGGTTATTACAATATGGCTTTTGACTCTATGCTTCAGCGACAGGCTGAGGCCCACCATCCTTCCTATCTTCACATCAAAAAATTCAAAAGTATGAATTTAGAGGTCAGAAAAACTAATCTTGAATTCTGGTCTTATATTCCCCTCCAACCACCCTACTATGGGCTCTTGGGTTAATCCCACATCATCATTGGCTTATGATTCTGATGACTGGCTAAAGCAATTTATACATACATATAAGATATCAGGTACATATTCTGTATCTGTTTTATGTATGTATTTCCCATTCCATTATTTCTCCTTCCCTTTAAAGGTCTATTTTATGCTGCACAATTAATCCAAGACATATTAAATACTAAATATTATTTTAAAATATCTAGAATTAATAGTTTCATGAACATCAGATATTGTTGCAACCATCACCTACATTTGTGGCGTCTCTTAAATGTACTGAGACCTGCACTAGGCACTTAATAAACACTACTGTGCATTGTAACCCAACAAGACTGGCATCAACATCTTGTTTTCTGCAGCCACAGAAACTGCAACTCAGGAAGAAAAGTCCTTGACTCAATATCACACAGCTACCGAGTGATCAAATCAAATTATTTGCAGCTGACCACTGCTCAGTCCTCCTCTAAGTCACAAGTGAAAGAGACAGAGAAGAAGCAAACCAACAGGAGGATTCCTAGCTATCCCACAAGACACCCGGAGAAACAGGATAAACTGCACCAGGCAAGATGCTGAGTGCTGTAAGACTGCAAGGAACTGAGTCAACAAGAGAGATGCGCACCTGCCAGAAAAGATAGAAGTTTCAAGACCAAGTGGGTTTGATTGACCTGAAGGTGAGAAGAATAACAGGACTGTTCTGGACCACGCGCAGAAGAGAATGAGGACAAAAATGTAGGAATGATGGGGTAACCATGGCAACCCATACACCAGAACATCTATTGTATTTTACTCTGCTCTGGACAGGACAGCACACATTAACTCCTTGAGTTCCGGCAGAAGGTCAGGAAGCTTCACTTTAATCTCCACGCTAAAGAAGACAAACCATCATCACACAAAGACTAGGTAGTCAAAGCAGAGATGGTAATGGTCAGGGTAAAACAGGATGTGGCTTCACCTCAGGGCAGGATGAGAGGGGCTGTCCAAGGACCTGTGGTGGGAAAGCATGGTCTCCTCATATGACCACATAGCAAGACTTGGGGAGTACACTTTGTGAAATGACCTCACCAGCTCAGCCAAGGCAGATCTTCGTTTTTAAAAAAAAAAGGGGGGGTAGGCCATCTCTTCTTGTCTATTTAGTATACATAAATGTTTTGTATATTTAGCTATGGATGTTGGGACAGAAAGACTCATCATTTCAGAGACCTTGTCTCCAAAGAAATTCTCTAACCTCACTAAGCTCCTGTGAAACAGTCTGCTTCTGCCTCGCTCCCCAGCCAATGTCTCTAAACTATGATTCCTTGTTGTCCAGTCTGCCACCCTATGACCAGCCATAAACCCTTACAATTACTAATTCTCGTCACACTAAAACCAATAGTTAGGGTAAACACTGTACAGTATCATCAGCAAAAATCAATCTGCACCAAGTAAATTACACCGTATCCCCATTCTTTCCTCTGCATTCTGCAGACTTCTCATGGTTTGGCTTTGCAATCCAGGTCCACCCAACCTGCTAAAGCATCTGAATTATCTGACTAGGTCACGCTCTCCCATCCACCCTGGCATTGGGCAGGTGAAACGTTGATAACAAGGGATATTTCTATAGATTCATAGTGGCCTGGTCAGATCTCATTCTTTCCAACTGCCCTGCAGCCAGTTATGCTTGCTCTTCTCTCCTTCTCTGGATTAATTTGATGGCCTGCACCCAGACCCAAAGGCTGTGTGCAGGCTGCCTTGTCGTGCTAGCTCCATTAGCGCAAAGATTTGTGAAGACATTGCTCCTGGATCACCTGGATCATCGTTTATCTGGTGCGATAAAACGATGTTGGCCCATAAGACCTGCATCCAGTGCATGTCCCCCTGGTTCTCACTTGGGTCTGGAGTGTCAAGGAGGCCCTTGAGCCCACTGACTGGGCTTAGGCCTCCCTGCTGGTTCAGGGGCATGCCAGTGTCAGCCTCAACGGATGGTCAGGATATGAACACAGGAGTCCTTTATAAAATGCTAGCATTTCCAGTTTAAAACTACGGGGTATAGGTCCAGGCTGGGGAGGTGACTCGGTAAAGTGCCTGCCTTGCTGGCACAAGGACCTGAGTTTGATTCCCAGAACCCATGCCAAATAACACGGCGTGTGCCGACACGGCATGGTGGCACACGGTTGTAATCCCTGTGCTAGTAAGGCATAAACAGGATCTCTGGGGCTTGCTTGCCAGCCATCCTAGTCAAATCAGAGAGCTGCAAGCCTGTGAGTATCTCTGTCTCCAACAGCATGCGTGAGGAACAATATATGAGGTTTACTGCCCTCCACATGCATGTAGACACATGCTACCACACCCAGCTACTCACATGCATCTGTATACACATGAACATACAGAGAAAGAGAGAATGAATAAAATTGACTTTGTTCTCTAAAACTCTGGCTGTATTCCAAACAGGCAAAGAAGACGAGTAAAGACTATCTATTGAAGTAAACACTGACTGTCGGGACATTGCTGGCAATGGTGGGCTTTGGTTGTGATGCGCTCACCCTCATAGGAAACACGCCTGTCTGCTCATGCATCATCTACCCAGCTCCTCAATAGTTCTTCCCTGAACCAGCTGGATTCTCCTCAGACCTCCAACTGGTCTACCCAGAGCCAGCTGGCAGTCTCTCCCCTTCTCCCTCGCTCTTGGATGTGACCCTCACTACCTCTGTGCAGGCCACCAGAGACCACTGCGTTTGTCACCTCCTGGATGCCTGGAGAGACACCTACTTTTTCCTATCACCCTATCAGCCCAGAAACTGTCACAGCTGTAAATGGCCACTATCAACCCAGACATAAATCTACCAAGAGGCTAAAAAGCTTGATCCCGGGTACCCCTCATGCATGGCAGTCTTCCGAAGCACAGAACTTTATTTTGCATTTGTAGTTTTGCATTCTGTTATGACGGGGGGGGGGGTTCTCAACCTTCCCAACACTGCCACCCTTTAATACAGTTCCTCATGTTGTGGTGACTCCCCCCAAACCATACAATTACCTTGTTGCTACTGTTATTAATCATAATGTAAATATCTAATATGCAGGATATCTGATATGTGACCCCTCTGAAAGGGTCATTTGACCCCCTCAAAGTGATCATGACCCACAGGTTGCGAACCATTGTATTGTGAGTAACCAGGGCCCTTTCCCCTGAAAGCAGCCCTCAGCCCCTCAGAATGTGATTGCATTTGGACTCACGATCATTAAAGAGATAATAGGAAATGAGGTCACTGGGATGGGTTCTAATCCAGTATGACTGGTATCCTTACACAAAGAGATCTCAATAAGACATACTAAGACCAAGGGAACACAGACTACCTAACTCCAAGCCGAGGGGAGAATTTCTGAAAGAAGCCAGTCATGCCAACATCTTGATCTTGGGCTTCCAGACCCAGGACTATCGTTTAAGCCCTCCATCTACAGCGGGTCATTCTGAAAATCCCAAAATGTTTATGTATATTCTCTTTTAAATATCAAAAAAATGAGACACACAAGTACCAGACTGCACAGAACGTCCAGAAGACTAGAAGAAACTGAGGATGGGTACCGGAACTGCTTGGGGTAGGTATGAGTGTCCCAGGAAGCATGCCTCTCTAGTTAACCAGCTCAGTCAGACAGAGCCATTCCTTCTCTTCATGCTGCAGGATTGCCAGGGCTTCCTAGAGTATTTTTCCCCAAAATACCAGAGACCATCTCAGGATATAAAAACTCATACTCTTACATGTTGGAGTTTCATCTAAAATTCATGAGATACAGACTTTCTATATGGAGAAGGTATCAGAGGAAAATATGTAGCACATATGAGATACATGCAAATACAATCCTGGGTGTGTGTGTGTGTGTGTGTGTGTGTGTGTGTGTGTGTGTGTATGTAAGTTGTATACAAACACTGTGTAATGTTATCTAAGCCACTAGAGCGTCTTAAGGATTTGCTATTACAGCAATTTTATAACTGCATTTGCCACTTCTATATCTGAGAGGAACATGGAAATCCTCCTGCCAAGGTCCCTAGGGAAGGAAAAACTAGTCGCTCCCCCATTCTGACTTTGTGAAACCCTGACCTGGGCCCATAAACCTGGACACACCAAGAATGAATCACACCTTGCCTTCCAAATGTAGACCCTGAAACTCAGCCAAGGTCTGTTTGGAGTTTTTACTGATGGAGTCACGTGGCCACACCCCGGAGGCTTGGCTCACTCATTCACAGAGCCAGGTCTTGGAGACTGCTCGTGTTTGTGAGTCTTCCCGCTTGATGAGCTGTGACAGTGTTTGCCGGCACAGCCCCTCCTGCAATGGAGGAGAGGCATCGCTCACACGCCAGCGCTACAGACACAGTGGAAACAGAAACCATCTGCCCCGAGGGGCCGGGGCTTTGTTATCATGGTGGGATACGCTTTGCCTTTGTTTGAGAAAACGCACAAAATTAGTGTTATGCCTTTCTAGCAATAAGACTGTGCTGTTATGAATTTCTGAGCCAGGATTCAGAAATGAGTACAAGGCCCAGTTCTGGGTTTAAAAACTTTGCGGCTGGAAAAAAATCAACAATGCTGTGTGAGTCCCAATTTCCTCATCTGTGCTGGGGGGCTAGAGGTGCTCACTTCGTGGACTAACATCTGCCCTTCCTGCTTCCTGGGTAAGAGAAGACCATCAACCAAAAGATCCAGGAGAGCAAGATGTGAATTCTAAAGCATTTTATAAATGTTATAAATGCAACATTTATTATTTTTCCCAAATCTTAAACCAGTGAAATCTTTCTGTAATGCCCACAGGGTCTTTCGGGACCTCAACAGTACCATGATCATAAGAAGTTTAGGTAAAAGACACAGTGTCTCTGTACAGTCTGCTCACACCCTCTCCTGAATTTTAAACCAATGCTCATGACTTCAGACGAATGTGGAGTGGGTCCTTGTTACATTATTTTGCTCAGGGAAAGACAGTAAGATTAGAGTCTGCAGGATGGAGAGATGAGTTAACAGCGGAGATCACTTGGTGTTCTTGCAGATGGCCTTCATGTGACCCATATAGCACCTCACAATGACCCATCACTCCAGTTATAAAGGATCTAATGCCCTCTTCTGACCTCTACAGGTATATGGAATATAAACATGTGGGTGAAACATTCATGCATAGAAAATATAGCAAATGCAGCAAATAAATACAGTTCTATAAAAGATGTGGACTTTTTTTTTAATGTTATTTTTAATTCTCGGGAGGGTATGTGCACTTAAGTACAGCGTCTGCAGAGGCCAAAAGCACCAGGTCCCCTGGAGTCCTGTTACAAGTGGAATGTAGAAGCCCAAACTGGAGTCCTCTGAACAAACAGTGGATGCTCTTACCCATTGAGCCATTTCTCCAGCCGCAAGAAGTGAACATTCTTCCATGGACCTGGGTTGGTGTGGAAAGGGGAGGCATTGTGAAACATAATGGCCAATCCAGGTGCTTTGGTTTGGACATGAAGTGACTGACTGACTACCACTCCTTGAATTCTCAGATATGGAAAGCTTGGTCTCCATCTGGCAATGCTATTGTTTAGATGTTCTAGAAACTTCAGGAGGTGTGGCTTAGCTGGAGGAAGTAGGTCATGGGAAGCAGGTTTCTCTCTGGGCCTTTCTACTGCCTGTGCTGTCAAGAAGCGAAATAGCCTTAACCTCATACTCCCAACATCATAATGCTCTATGTCACCACAGACCGAGAATCGGCACAGTCAAGGACTGAAGGCTGAAACCTCCGAGACCAGGAGTCAACGGGAATCCATCTTCCTTTAAGCTGTCATTACTTAGATACAGGGAAGATAAAAAGTCTGCTATGCCCTCTCCTCTAGCAACCTCAAACTACTCCCACCAAGTGAGAGCCTTCCTTTTTCTTCCCTTTGCTGTGATGAATTCCCAGACAAAAGCAACTCTGGGGAGAAGGAGTTCACTTTAGCTCACAGTTTAAGCTAAGGGGCTTGTGGAGTGCAGGTAGCAGGAGCCTGAAGCCTCTGGTCACATCCTATCCACTGTGAGGAAGCAGAGAGCAATGGACGTTTGTGCTCTGCTGGTTTTCTCTTTTTCATTCACTGGAAGACAAGCTGGAGCAGCAAGGTCACCCACTTCTGAAGCCCGGGGAGCAAGGTCACCCACTTCTGAAGACTGGGGAGCAAGGTCACCCACTTCTGAAGCCCGGGAAGCAAGGTCACCCACTTCCGACCTACGGCTCCCCTTCTCAGTTAACTCCAGTAATACAGCCCCTCACAGGTATGCCCCGAGGTGAATTTAATCCCTCACAGGTGCGCCTGGAGCAGAAGTTCTCAACCTGTAGGTGGTGACCCCTCGGGGGGACTCACATATCGGGTATCCTGTATATCAGATATTTGCATTACCATTCATAACAGCAGCAAAATGACAGTTATGAAGCAGCACCAAAAATCATTTTATGGTGGGGAATCAATGCAGCAGGAGGGACTGCGTTAGAGGGTTGCAGCGTTAGGAAGGTTGAGAACCCCTGGCCTGAAAGGTCAGTCTCCTCGATAATTCCAGATCCTGTAAATAAGCATGGAAATTAGGGGTGAAAGGTCAACTGTGGATCATGTTAAGAAGAGATGTGGCTGAGGTTTTCACCAGTTTGGGAATAGAAAGGTTGATGCAAACTTCCACTTAGAATCCCCCGCCGTATCCCAGACCCTTTGCCAATGGCAAGTGGCTCAGCTTTTCAGGGCCTCTGTCCTGGTCTCTTCCGATGACAGTATGGACCTGCCCTTCAGTGTCATGCAACTGTGACTGGCTGGGCAGTAGAGAGTCCTTGTCAGTATCCCCCGGATGACATAATCCAAAGGAAAGTGTGGGTTCCAGCATTGCACAGTCACTGGACGGGTCGACTTCTGCACCCTAATTGGCGGCTTTCTAAGGGACTTCTCCCGGCTCTCGTTTTCTTCCCCAGCAGCACAGTATACTTTGGCATGAGAACGGGAGGCTTGGGCGCGCTAGCCAGGCTTCATTCCCTCCAGTGGATGAGCCATCTCAGCCCTAAACCAGAACCATCTGTGCAAAATGGCTGGGAGGTACAGAAAGTGCCGGAACCGCAAATTCCAGCTTTGCTTTTGGCTTTCTGGCAACAAAAGAATAAAAACTCAGCTCTCATTTTTCCAAATATTTCCCACTGCACGGTCTGCTCAGCCTGCTCAGCTTGCCTCTAGCTCTCAACCTGGGCTCTTTTTTTTTCTTTTTGGCCCGTTCTCAAATGGGTTTGGAGGCATTGATGGGATGCACGCTAAGGTCATGGTGTTGGCTGGGAATCAAATGATTGCTTTTTCAAAAATCAGAAACTTCATCAACCCTACCGTGTGCCCACACAGGTGTATAGATAGAAGAAACAAACAAACAAACAAAAAAATCTGGTTTTCTGCCTACATTCAAGACTCACTTGCGTAGGCCCAAATTGGAAAAACAAGTTGAGTTTGGGGAGTTTTTTTTGGGGGGGGGGGGCTTTCTACCACTGAATTTGTCTGTCAAACACCTGAGGTTAAAACCCAGAGGCCTGAAACCTCTTGCCCTCAGTCTGCCAGAAATTCACCTTCCTGGTGACACTCAAGATTCACGTGTGACCACTGATGAGGACAACAGTCTGGCTGGGCCACCGGAGTGGGGCCGAAGGAGTTACAAAACAGTGAAAGCGGTTGAAAAAATGCGCTCTTCTCTACACCGCAAAAGGGGTGAAGGATCCAAACCAAACCAGGGCTCACTCAAGTTTCAGGAGATGTCAAATCATGTGGCTGAGGAACACAGTTGTCTCTGGCTATAAATACTCTCCAACGCACTCAGCCGAAACCTAAGTGCTGTGAGGTTTCACCCAAACGAGTGGTTCCCTAAATAAACACGATGGGAGGGCAAAATGAGCAGCGTGAACTCAAAAGCAAAGACTGCCAACTAGAGGTACAGCCTCGTGGAAGCAAGGGGGTGCACCTGGGCCTGTTGGAACAAGTGTTGAGGGCCCTCGGAGGGTCAGGAGCTGGCCCAGTTCATCCCAATCCCTCAGTGTGAAATCCTCCCTTTAGGTACAAAGGAGGAGGACATCACCATCCTGTACCATGGGTGTGGGAAAACCAAGACTCCAGGATGGTAAGAAAATCTGCTGCAGCTTGGAAGTCAAGTGTGTCTAGTGCCAAAGTCACTGGTCCTCTGAGTGCCTGGTAAGGTTAAAGGTGCTGGCCTTATTAGCCTTGGACTTTGCAGCACCCAGGAGGCACCGTGTCTTGTTAGGGTTTTCTGCTTACATAGATGTCAGATTGCCACACACTGGATGACTTAACACAACAAGCAGCTTCTTTCATGGTACCGAGAGCTACACAAAAGACACAGACACCACACCAAACACTCACACACACCATTCACATACCACACACAGTCACATATACACTCACACACAGATACACATCACACACATACACACTTATACACAAACACATATCACATACTCAAACTCACCATACTCACATACACACATATCACACGGACCACACACATCACACACTGCACACACATACCACACAAACACACACATACAAACATCATATACACACATGCACACATCACACACACTCACTCATCCACCACACTCACAAACACACATACACCACACCCCTGCACCCACTACACACAACACAGACACATGCACACCATACACACACATCACAGACACATATACACATACCAGACACAGACACACACAGGCACATGCCATACACACCCATATACGTACGACACTCATTAACACAGCTCAAGCAAGGAAGCTGTAAAAAGCACATAAGAAAATGGAGGCCCATTCGGGCAAGAAGCATTTGCATATGCTGTCAAGTATACTTCCTGACAGGTGTTAAGTAGCACCATGGCCAACTGCAAGTTTGAATGGAAAAGAAAAGATAGTCTTTTTGAACACAGACACCACCTCCTCTGATGGGTGGGGAAGAGTTAAATGCTCACTGAAAACCCCGCATGCTTTTCTACTACCGTTCTCTGGTCCTGGCACAGTGGTTACAAAAGAGCATGATATCCTCCATTTCCTATCATCTCGCTAGGAACACATAGTTCCCCTAAGCCTGGAGCCTGTGCGGTACACCCCAGAGCACCCCTGGGTGAGAGCATCGAGCTCTAAGAAGGCCCTAGTGCCCAGGAACAAGAAAACATAAATATGTAGGAACTCCTTTGTGTGTGTCTGGTGGCCAATCTTGACTAGTGTACACCCAGGACTGGGTTTCATTATGGCATTTTCAAACGAAGCTTGTTTTTGTTGATTTTACTCCCTTCACACATCCTCCTCCTGCTGCCACCCAGTAGACTCCTTTTAAGTCATATGAGTTGTATTGCCCTCTCCACTTTTTCTTCTTCTTTTTTCTCTCTTTTTAGCCCTAGCTGTAACCAGTCTGGTCTCGAACTCACAGAGATCCAGTTGCTTCAGCCTCCCCGGTGTTGGGATTAAAGGCGTGCGCCACCACCACTTGGCCTCCATGCCACCTTTTATTCACCCTGAGTGGTCCCTTTCAGCCTCCTTGTTTCTGCCCACATTCACGCCTGTCTGTCTGTATACGTGTATAAATATAAAAAGCTGGGATGCACGCATACACAAGAGCAATGTGATATTTGTGTTTCTAAGGTAACCTCATTTATTATCATTTCCAAAAGGAACCCACTTTCCTAAAAATGCCTTAACTTTCTCTGAATGAAACTCAGTTGTGGTTGTATAGCCCATTGTCATGACCCTAAATAGGATTCCAACAATCTTAAGATATAGTCCCAATGTTCCTTTTATCTGGAAATCCTGACGGGTCTTTTAGGAAGTAGTAGAGATGACAGAGCAGACAGTCCAGTCCACCAGTGGCCTCCAGCTCTGCATTTGTCACCCCCCACTGCAGCCCAGGACAGTATAATGACATTCTACATCTGCGTGTCACCATGACATGCTTTAGACCAACAGTTCTCAACCTTCCTAATGCCACAACCCTTTTATACAGCTCCTCACATGGTGGTGACCCCCAACCATAAAACTATTTTCATTGCTACCTCATAACTAATTTTGCTACTGTTATGAATCATGAGGTAAATATTGGATATGTGAACCCTAAAAGGGTTGCGACCCCCAGGTTGAGAACCACTGTTCTAGACACTGCCTTGGATTTGTCCATGAGGGAAGTAACTGTTTAACTCTCTTACAAATGAGAACTTGTAGGTCAGACCTACAGCGTGAAAAAGCAGTTCCTGGGGGTGGGGCCGTGGCGCGGATGGAAGTCAACAAGGGGGAATGGAAGAGCAAAGGAGGCAGGAAAATCAGCAAGGACAAAGTTTGAAAGTTCCCATACAGAGTATAAAAAGATGGCACCGTGGGTTTTTGCTTGTTTTTGCTGTGCAGATAAGAGGATGGCATTCCGTGCACAGACATTGGGTTGTTCTTGTGGCCTACTCATAATTTCAGAGCTGGGAGGTGGACACCTGAGACCCTGGGGGCAAGCTGGCTAAGGCTAGCTAGGATACAAATAGCAAGCTCCAGGTACAGTAAGAACATTGCCTCCGTGACTCAAGTGGAGGAAGATTGAGGATGCAGCCATTGTTAACCGCTGGTCTCCACACACGTGTGCCCCTACACAGCCAGGTGTGCACATATTCACATTTAAAAAAAAAGAGGAAGGAAGAAAATACCTCAATCAAATTTAATTTTTGTAACATTAATAAGGATGACTGGGATCCAGAATATATATTTAAATATGTACATGTGTATGAAAACTCTACAACAAGTGTAGGAGAGAATGGAGCCTCTGTACTGGTAGAAAGCAGTGCAGTGGTGCCTCAAAAAATAACAAAGGGGCTGGAGAGATGGCTCAGTGGTTAAGAGCACTGGCTGTTCTTCCAGAGGACCCAGGTTCGATTCCCAGCACCCACATGGCAGCTCACAACTGTAACTCCAGTTCCAATGGATCCAATGCCCCCTTCTAGCCTCCATGGGCAATGTATACACACAGTGCACATACATGCAGGCAAAACATGAATACAAATAGAATAAATATATTATACAATGTAATACAAAATTAACATATGATCCAGAAACTGCTCCCCGGGTATCTGAACATCCAATGCAGTAAAAGTGGAGTCTCAGAATGACGGGCATGCCAATGCCAAGTTCAAGGCAGCTTTACTCACATCAGCCGATTTCCCAGCAGTGCACCAATGCATAAGCAAAATGTGGTCCATGCATACAATGAGATATTAGTCTTAAAAAGGGGAGAAAAATCCAATCATGGGCTATATGAATCAGATGATCCTCGAAACAGGAGATGATCAAAGAACAGATGCTACCCAAGTCCCTCTGTACAAAGTTTCTAGAAAAGTCAGACCCAGACCCAAAAGTAAATATGACAGGGACCAACACTCAGAAGCAGCGTGTCTGTTGGAAATAGCGAGAGGAGCTCAGAATGCGGGGTGGCAATGGCTGCACAAACGTCCTCAGTGCCACTGAACAGCGCACTCTGACATGATCACAGTGGTAAGCCTTTGGCGGAACGTATATATATATCGCCAAATGTAAAGGAAGCGAGCAGATGGAGGCAAACACACAAGCACATGGCCGCCTTCTCCAGCAGGCTCTGGGGCCACAGCACACCACCGCCTCCTAGACTGAGGCAGCCAGACAGCAGATTTCACAACTGCACCTGCCGGGTATTTTAGGCGCGCTTAACACTTGAACATTATTATGCAAACATAGATATTTACAAAGCTGTGTGCCTATATAGAGACAGAGAAGGGGGAGAGAGAGAGAAAGAAATAAAGAATGTGCCCTGGTCCGTGCAGGCCCTTCTTCACATGAGGTTTGCAGTGGGCCACGTTTCTAAAGATAACTCATGCAGCGTGCAGTAACCTCACTGAGCAGTGCCCAGTGACACAGAATGAAGCCGATGAATGTTTGCTCCTTCTCAGTCCCTGTCCACAAATGGCTCATGGCTGCTGCTGCTTAGCACACCCTTTAAAGAACAGCAGGACAAGCTTAGATGAATATGGTGACGCAATCGTGTGGGCCTATAGTTTTCATTTTTCACAGAGCGTATTTACCTTTACACTTTATTTTACATGTTTAAACTTTATATTTACAAAGTGTCTGCAGCTCTGTGCATATGCTGGGTATTTTCAGCTTTAGATACATTCCTTTTGAAGGCATTCTGGGGGGCTTTTCTATGTGGGATATACAAAACAGTTTGTGATTTTTGGGTGTCCTGTTTTCTTTCTTTTTTTTTTTTTTGAGTGGGGGAGAGGGAGCACGGGTTCCTAGTCGAGGAACTGGTAGACCAGAATCTAAGCAGTTTGATTCTTAATGGGCACCAGCAAATCACTGTCCATAATGGTTAGCAACAGTTTACCCCTCTCTGGGCCCAAGAATGCCGGCCTCATCACTGGATCCTGGTGGCATGGTCCCAGGATCTCCACCTTTTCCTTCCTGATTCTCATTTGAATCTTACTTAAAAGCTGCACTGAAGGCCTGAGAGGTTGCCCAGTGCATAAAACACTTGGTGCGCAAGTCAAAAGGCCAGAGTTCGGATCCTCAGAACCCTCATAAAAGCCAAGCATGCCTGACAGCTGTCTATAACTCCAGCACTCAGAGGTGAATTCAAGGGCTCCCCTGGGCAAGCTGACTAGCCAGGCAAACATAATCCACAAGCTCCAGGTTCTGAGAGCCTGCCCTCCATGAATAAAGCGAAACATGATCTATGAAAACACCTGTGAATACTCTTACATGTGTACACACAC
>NW_004949108.1:4905513-4909571 GCF_000317375.1 Microtus ochrogaster | reverse complement strand
GAGAGAGAGAGGAGAGAGAGGGGGGGAGGACTACACAAAAACCCGCAAACCATTTCGTATGCATTCTCCTTTTTCTTTCAATGACATGCTCAGACTCCACCTGAGTTCTCTGTGGGCTTTCCTCTGTGTCACTGGCCACCGTGGCTATCGACCTTCCATCTGTCACATGTCCTCAAGTCTCTCTCCCCAGATTTGTTTGTTTTGCCTTGTTTTAGCTGTTCTCTGCCAAACAGTATAAAAAAAAATTGCTGCGAACTCATATGCTTTTATCTTTTCCCTTTACAGATTCTAAATTTTCTCTCATGCTCGGAAAACCCCTTTCTATTCCAAGTTCAAAAATAAACACATACCATCTTGTAGGCAGGTTATCTTGGCTCTGTTTGAGCAACAGCATGCCCACAGCATTAGCCATGGTGTTGCCCACCGAGAATAAGATGTGAGCTAGTGAGTGAGAGCGTTTACAGCCAGCTAAATGAGGGACACAATACTCACACCCCTCCGGTTTGAGCAAGCACACAGAGATGGATCAACCAGAGGTAGGAATGGCATCTTAAGTGACACGGAGGCAGCCAGAATCAGCCATTTTCATCAATAGTAAAACACACAGTTTTCATACATTATATACAAAACTGACTCAAAATGGATCAGAGAACTGGACACGGGAGAGAAGACTGAGAAGACCTAGAAGGAAGTGTAAGAGGAAGGGGGCTTTGCCTCGGGCGTGTTCTCTGACACAGGCACTGAGGCATGAGTGAGGACTGTGGTATAGCACCATGGTATGGCACCTGCTCAACGTGAGCAAGACACTGGGGTGGGTGGCCAGTACCAAGGGTGGTGGAGAGAGGAGGGAGAGAAAAGAATGGAGAGAGAGGAAGAGAGGGGGAGACAAAAGGAAAGTGTGCTAAGAAAATAGGCAACCAAGTAATAGAAATGACCCAATGTACCCTAACAGATGACTACATAAACAAAATGTGTTATATTCGCAAACGGAATATTACTCAGCGGTTACAAGTCATAAAATGCTGATTAATGCTGCAACATGGATGAGCTCTGCCAAAATCATGCTTTGTACAAAGATAATCATTGAAGGCTCAGCAAGTTTTCCCTCACTAAATGCTATCAACCACTAGACATTTCCTCCCTTTTTGCCACATATATCAAATGCCCAAGTGTCCCACACACTGAAGTCCTGAATAGGGTTTGTTTTCCTGTGGATGACATCCTGTGAATGATAGGGTTTGTTTCCTGTGATGCTCTAGACAGTGGGGATCAGGTTGCCATGGCAACTAGGCTAATCCACTCTAACAAACTGGATGCAGGGGATGGGGCTGGGGCTGGTGACCTGGCCATATATTTACCCCCACAGCAGGCCCTTTGAATGCCATGATAGACCTTTTCCCCCCAGCAAGCCGGCAGGACTCTGGAGAAACCTGCAGAGCTAGGCTATGCCCCTTGTACACTAAGATCATCATTTTTGATGGGGACATGTAGGTCTCCTGGAATCCCCTCTAGAAGAGGCACAGCTGATGCCCTGTCCGCCATTAACAAGCATTAACTCAATCTACAAGCTAAACGGATGTGTCCCTGAGGAAAGATGGACAGGAGTGTGCAGAGAGGCAAAGAGCATGTGAAGATATACACAGAACACACTGCAGTACTAAAAAACTGCATCCCTTAAGCTACCAAAGGTATCAACTGAAGCCCTAATGGACTCTGTCATATATGGCACTAGCAAGAGGACATGTATGTGGTAGCCCAGGCTCTCCCAGCTGAAGTTGGTGGCAAGACCACTGGACCCTCACCTAAGATTCCAGCTACTCTGTCCGGTACCTTCCAGCTAGTCATATGAGATTCAGTCCCGTTTGAACGTACTCAATACGGTTGCTGGAGACGTCAGAATACAGAGATGGCAACAGGTTAGCTGAGGGAGAGGGCTCCATCTATGCAGCCATGAGAAAGCCATCATCCCAGCCAGTGGAGACATCTATACAGCTGGCTGGCTGGAGTGCAGTCACCCATATGCTGTAAGGAAGCCCCATAAACTTAGTGATCCCCCACGTGATCATTGGTGGACTCTTCCATTTATCATTGAGCATGCATTTCTGTCTCCCCAAGAAGGAGCTCTTTCAATAGGTTTTGAGAGAGGAGAGCGGGAGATGTGGAGAAGGCCAAAAAGAATACCACAGACTGCTCATCGAAAGTAAAGGTGCAGAACATGTCATGAGTTCTTTGCTGCCTTGAGGTCCCAGGCTCTACAGAGGTGCCACAGACAGGAAGAGCTACCCCAGATTGGGAGATAGCTAGTTCATCAGGGAACGCGCAGGCACATCAAGGCTCATGGCCTGAGTCAGGATCCCTGGAACCCACATCAAAACAATAAGACTGGGGCTGGAGAGATAACTCAGCAATTAAAATCTCTAGCTGCTTTCAGGGGACTCAGGTTCCATTCCCAGCATCCACATGGCAGCTTATAACTTTCTCTAACTCCAGGTCCAGGGGATCTGATGTCTTCTTCTCACCACCATAAGCACCAGGCATACAAGAAGCAAAACACTCGCAGGAAATAAAAATGAATACATCTTTAACTAGATGTAACATGTATCTAAACAGAAACATAGCAAGAAGAGATAGCATAGGTCTAATTCCAAAGCTCCTAGAAGATGTTTAGCAGAGCTAGAACAGGAGCCAAGTTAGCAGGCTAGCTCCCCTGGCGCATGCCCGTGGTGAGAGACAAGACAGATTCTTTATCAAACAAGGTGGAACGTGAGAACTGACACCTAAGGTTGCCCTCTGACCTCCACATGGGTGCCAAGGCCCGAGTTCACATGTGTACACACACACACACACTCATACACAGGAGTATTACATGTATACACACACATAGGAATATGTACATGTAAACCTACGGAGGAACATGTACACATACACTTATATATAGAAGCATATACATACATGCACACACTCATACATAGTGTGTATATATACACACACATTCATACATAGGAATATGTGCACATACACGAACACTTATACATAGGAGTATGTGCACATATACATACACACTCATACATAGGAGTATATACACATATAAATACACACTCATACATAGGAGTATGTAACACACACTCATACATAGGAGTATGTACACATATATACACACACATACATAGGAGTATATACACATATACATACACACTCATACATAGGAGTATATACACATATACATACACACTCATACATAGGAGTATGTAACACACACTCATACACAGGAGTATGTACACATATACATACACACTCATACATAGGAGTATGTAACACACACTCATACACAGGAGTATGTACACATATACACACACACATACATAGGAGTATGTACACAGACACAGTCAGGATCCCTGGAACCCACATCATCAGAGCCTTACATCTCAGGCACAATAAAGATCTCTTGGAGATAAGCTCTCTAGGCCTCTCTGCTCTCCGCTGGCTCTGCTCCAGCTTGAATTTGGCATTTCCCAGGGTGTTAACAGCCATGTCTGTATTTTAGTTCTGTACTTATTAGGCGTTCTCCAAAAATAGCTTCCAGCAACTTCTGATCTGTAGCTCTGGATGTGGGGCCGCAAACACTGGCAGCTGATTCTAATTTTCAACACTTCGTTCCCCCTGAAGAGAGGCAGAGCTGGGATTCACACGGTTCCCCGAAGCCTGGACGGGAGCACCCCTCTTGTCTCACAGAACTCACCCCCCACAGAGCAGCAGGGTCTGAGGGGATTGGCTCCAACAGAATGCAGACCTTGGAGACTTGAGCACTCAGCACTAGCATAGACCCCACTTGCCCCAGCTTCAGTAACTTTGATGAACACAATGACCAAAAACAGCCTGGGGAAGAAAAGGTTTGTTTGGCTTACAGATTACAGTCGGTCTTTGAGGGAAGTTGAGGCAGGGACTCAATCAAGAATGGAGCTAGAAGCCGGGCGGTGGTGGCGCACGCCTTTAATCCCAGCACTTGGGAGGCAGAGGCAGGCGGATCTCTGTGAGTTCGAGACCAGCCTGGTCTACAA
>NW_004949108.1:4902617-4905413 GCF_000317375.1 Microtus ochrogaster | reverse complement strand
AAAAAAAAAAAAAGAATGGAGCTAGAAGCAGAAAACACTGTGAAAGGCTACTTAACAGCTTGTTCTCTGCCTTACAGGCTTTCTTAAACAGTCCAGCCCCACTTGCCTGGGAACAGCAACACCCTCAGTGGGCTGGGCATCAATATAGACGTACCTAGAGAAACAGAAACCTCTGGGCATATCTGTGACATATTTTCTAGATTGGATTATTTGAGGGGGGAGGATCCATCTTAAGCCTGAACGCTCTAATTCTGTGGGCTAGGAGCTTGCATGGAATAAGAAGGTGGATGAGCAACAACATTCATCTCTCTCTGCTTGCTGACTGCACACACCATGTGGCCAGACATCTTATGCTCCTGCTGCTCCATATTCCCCAACCATAACTTAGGGACTGTAGTAGCCCTCCCTAAAGTGTGAGCTGACATAAGCCATGGCTTGCCAGAGTCGCTGCTTCTTGTCAGGTATTTAGCCCCAACAGTGAGAAAAGTAAGACATTCTCAATATGAATTCAAATTGGCCTAAATGTTGTGTTGAAAAGAAGATTCATGAAGGAGGAACAAACTGAAGGGGGAAAGAGCTATATATAAAAATTGAACATCCACATACATGAGGACCAAGTAAAATATTGAGATAGGCCTACGCAGCCATTCTTCCTTTGATCAAAGGTTCCTAGATGCGGCCTAGGCAACTTTGCAGGCATTTTCTTTACTGTTCATCACACTAGAAGGAAGCCTTTGGCATCAGCATGCAGATGAAACTGCAGCTCCCGGGAAGTTAGTGACTCCATCCAGGTCACACAGCATGCGATATGGACGCACACCCAGTTCTTCCCACCTCAATTGCCCATCTTTGCTGGAAAAGGAGCACAGCCCTGCACAGCACTGCTAAAGCAGAAGCTTTTGTTGTAAGTTCACTCTGGGAAATTCACCAAAGCAAATGAACCTGGGAAATCTTTGACCAAAGAGTCTTCCTGACCCGCTGACAGGGTGGAGATAGCGAAGTGATTCCAGGATCATGGAAATCACAATGGAAAGCGTCTTTCAGTTGGCGGGCGATAAGTAGAGTCACCCTACTCTAGCCTCGCTCACTCTCATCCACTGCATCTCTGGGGACTGGCAGGAGAAATCTAGAACATCCATACGGCAAGAACCACATGAATAACTCAGTATTAATACCACCAACTCACAGGGTGATTGGGAGCTGAACAATAAGTACACGTAAAGCAGTTAGCCTGGGACCCAGCCCATGGTGAGGCATTTAACATCTCATATCAATCATCTCTTCCTGCCCCACATGTCATGTCTGTGAGCTTGGCTTCATTGCTAGTTCATCCCTTTGATTTTGCCTTCCTTCTGCCATGGCTTTTTTTTTTGGGGGGGGGGGGGTGGAGGTCAGCCATCATCTGACATCTGATCACACAACAGGCCAAGTCAGCTGCTCAGGAGAGCTAAAAAGCCAGGAGAGCTGTGTTAATGTTACCTAGGGAACCAGGAACGACTGTAAGAGGCCCCCTGGGCAGGGCTACAGTGCCTGAACATCTCAAAGTAATGTGAACAGTGAGAGAATTGCTGTACCAGCAGCCACGTGAGCAGACAGGGCGGTGCACCACATGTGCGGGTTGGCTGTATCCATGTGAAAGAGAACCTGGGCACAGTTCGCAGTATAGATCATGCCTAGGAGGCTAGGGTCATCCCAGTTGAGATGCATTTTAGCCTCCCATGAGTTAAAGCTACTGCTGACCAGTGGACAAGGCTTCCCATACGCCTTGATAAATGACTAGAGAAATGAATAATATTCTGGTTCACCCACCTCCAAGGCATCTGTCCTCAAGATTAATTGGAAGGTTGGCCCGCCTCAGGCTCTCATATTTCTTTAGTAAGGAAAAAAAAATCATAAAATCATGTGACCTTCATATTTGGTTCATAGTGGAAACAAATCTCTAGTTGCTATTTCCAAGGGGGATTGTAGGGAAATAAACCAGGAGCCATGTTTGCAGGGCAGTAAACTGTGCGGTCCCAAATGTGGTAGGGCAGCCGTGGCAGCAAGGACCGATGCCAGGGGGCGTTGGTGCCAGAATCCAGCACATGACAGCTTCAATCCTCATCTCCAATGATTCCCCCAGGCCACCCGGGATGTGGCCTCTTCGTGGCAGTGACCAAGGAGACAAAAACCAGAGGGAAGAGGAGCTTCAGGCAATCCCAGCTGAGTGAGGATGGGAGTCTAGAGGAGCTAAGGAATCCATGCCAAATAGCAGAGGTAGAAAAACGGAGGTAAGAAGGGAAATGACTTTGCCTGTAGTCATGCAGTGTTTGAGGGGATGACCCAACATTCGTGACCATATTGCTTAGGAGCTGGTCCATAGTGTCTCTCATCTCCTTCTGTCTTCTCTTTTTCTGTCTCTATCTCCTGGACTCCAAGAACAAGCACACTCACAAGATGTACACACAGTCAGCGGGCAGTGAGTGTGTGCTTTAGAAAGTGTGTTGGTCTGAATGAGAATGGCCCCCATAGGCTCACATAGTTGAGCTCTCGGTACCCATTTGGTGGAATTGTTGGGAAGGGTTAGGAGGCGTGGTCATGTTAGAGGAGGTGTGTCACTGGGGGTGGGCTTTGAGGTTTCAGAAGCCAGGCCCAGTCTATCTCTCTCTCTCTCTGTCTCTCTCTCTCTCTCTGTCTCTCTCTCTCTCTGTCTCTCTCTCTCTCTGTCTCTCTCTCTCTGTCTCTCTCTCTCTCTGTCTCTCTGTCTCTCTCTCTCTCTCTCTCTCTCTCTGTCTCTCTCTCTCTCTGTCTCTCTCT